>NC_134894.1:46619721-46622221 GCF_041734735.1 Babylonia areolata | reverse complement strand
CCATTCATCCAAAATCTCTGATCCCCCCCCCCCTCTCTCTCTCTCTGTGTCAGTCTCTGTCTGTGTCTGTCTCTCTGCCTCTGTCACTTCGTCTCTCTCTCTCTGTCTGTCTCTCCTCTCTGTCTCTCTATCTCTCCTTCTCTCTGTCTTTGTCTGTCTGTGTCTCTCTGTCTCTGTCTCTCCTTCTCTCTGTCTCTCTCTCCTTCTCTCTGTCTCTGTCATTTTCTCTCTCTGTCTCTCTCTCTCACCTTCTCTCTGTCTCTCTCTGTCTCTTTGTCCGTCTCTGTCTCTGTCTCTCTCCTTTGTGTGTGTGTGTGTGTGTGTGTGTGTGTGTGTGTGTGTGTGTGTGTGTGTGTGTCCTCTCTGTCTCTGTCTGTCTCTATCTGTGTGTGTGTGTGTGTGTGTGTGTGTGTGTGTGTGTGTCTCCTTCTCTCTGTCTGTCTGTCTGTCTCTGTGTCTCTCTCTCCCCCCTTCTTTCTGTCCCTGTCTCTGTCTGTCTCTGTCTCTCTCTTTCTCTCTGTCTCTGTCGCTATCTCGCTCTCTGCTTCTCTCTGTCTTTGTTTGTCTCTGTCTATCCGTCTCTCTCTCTCACTCTCTCTCCTTTTCTCTGTCTCTCTCTCTGTCTCTGTCTGTCCTTCGACTTTGGGATCGAATGACCGGAAAAAACGATACTGTGTACCCCTCTGTCACATGAGCTTTCAAACTGATGGCTGTAAATTATAGAATTGTCAAAAGTCTGTCTCCTTCTCTTTCTTCATCCCTCTGTCTCTGTTTCTGTCTCTGTCTCTCTCACCCTCTCTCTCACTCTCTTCCCCTGTCTCTCTCTCTCAGCCGGATGGATAAGACACATTAAAGAAAAGTGTCACTGATTGTCTGTTAAGGTTTTGGTGAATTACTCCTTAATGCTTACCCGATGTCATCACCTGTACAGCGACACACGGCAAAAGCACGCTTTGAGAGAAACTTGATTTTAGGGGTCAAGTGTTGGCTGTTCGTCTTCCCAGTCGTTTTATAAATCACTTTCATCCGCATGCTGAAGGATTTGCTTGGCTTACCCATCGAAAATATCTGGTTCCTATCTCTGTCACTCTATGTCTGTGTCTGTCTCTCTGCCTCTGTCAGTCTCTCTGTCTCTCATCTCTCTCTTTCTCTCTCTCAGCTCTCTCTCTCCCCCTCTCTCTCTCCTCTCTCTCTCTCGTCTCTCTCTCCCTCTCTCTCTTCTCTCTCATCTCTCTCTCTCCTCTCTCTCCCTCCCTCTCTTTCACCCTCTCTCACCCAATCTTTCCCCTCTCTTTCCATCTCTTTCTCCCAGCTAGGTGAAATTAGATGCATTAAAACGAAATGCGTAATTCATTAATTCGCAGGGTTTTTTTTTCTTTTTCTTTTTTTCTTACTGATTAATACCTCCCCGATTTTATCACCTGTAAGAACAACACAGTGCGAAACCACACCTCTCGCACATGATTTCAGTCAGTTGTTTGGTGTTCATCTCCGTTTTATTGACTCACTTGTGTAAACAAAGTGAATCTATGTTTTAACCCGGCGTTCGGTTGTCTGTGTGTGTGTGTGTGTATGTGTGTATGTGTCCGTGGTAAACTTTAACATTGACATTTTCTCTACAAACACGTTGTCAGTTGACACCAAATTAGGCATAAAAATAGGAAAAATTCAGTTCTTTCCAGTCATCTTGTTTAAAACAATATTGCACCTTTGGGGTGGGCACAAAATTTTAAAAAAAAATGAAGCCTAATTATATGCAGACTGCATTTACTGTTATATTTATATTTTTTGTATTCTCTAAACTTGGCACTTTGATCTGATATTTTGACCCAACAACAAGAGCAGTCATTATTATCATTTTTTGTTCTAACAGGAACTTCTTTTGCTAAGCATGGAAGTTTTATTTATTTTGCAAACGTTTTGGTGCAGATAGTAAAAAAAGGGGAAATTACTCTGTAATTAATGCTAGGGGACTTAATTTGCTTTAAACTGATCTTTCTCATCTTAACATTACATTTTGAAATTATACTCAATACATAAAAAGCTTGGATTTTTTTTAAAGTGTATCACAAGTGAGTCTTGAAGGCCTTGCCTCTCTTGTTTATTGATTTATTATTTATTATCTATTTATTTCTATTTATTTATTCATTTTCTTTCATATGTAAATTTCACGTGTTAATGTGCGAGTAACATGGTTGTGTGCCTCTATGCGTAAAAGCGAGGTGAGGCTTTTAGGATTTTTTCACGTGGGTGACTGTGCGTCCTTGGCATTTTGGTGTCAGCATCTGATCATTTTGGAGTGAATGCTGACAACTTGTTCTGATTTGGAGAGGAGCTTGCGCAGTGAAGTCGGTGTGGGTTGGGGTGTGAAGATGGGCTGGGTGGAGGTGGGGGGTGGGGGTGGGGGGGGGGGGTGGAAGTAGAGGGAGGATGCGGATGAGGATTCTGAAGTTGAGGGGGTAGGGGGATATGGTAGCATGGAGGAATATATGGGTTAGAG
>NC_134894.1:46612221-46614721 GCF_041734735.1 Babylonia areolata | reverse complement strand
TCTATACACACACACACACACACACACACACACACACACATATATTATATATACATACATATACATATAAACGATTTCTCGACTACATTTGTACTTTTGATTTATGGACAATATCTACATTTCTTCTTCTTTGTTCTTTCAAGTGAAGTTTTGTTCCGAAGACGGGGGAAAAAAGTTGTAAGTTGGTTAATAACCTTGTAATATCTACTCTACATTTCTTCCCCTGTCAAATGTCAGCCCAGTCAAAGAGTGGAGGGAAAGAAAAGTGTATTATTATTATTATTATTATTATTATTATTATTATTATTATTATTGTATTCCAATGTTTTTTAAGCAATATACAACTTTTTCCGTCTTAGAAACGAAACGGTACAGGAGAAGAAATGTGGATATTGCTATACTTTTTTTTTTCTCCTAGACAAAGTTATTTGCTTCTAGAAAACAATCTAGTTCCAGCGTGTGTGTGTGTGTGTGTGTGTGTGTGTGTGTGTGTGTCAGTATCGGTAGCTCAAGGAGGCGTCACTGCGCTCGGACAAATCCATATACGCTACACCACATCCGCCAAGCAGATCCCTGACCAGCAGCGCAACCCAACGTGCTTAGTCAGGCCTTGAGAAAAAAAAAATCTATATATATAAGCGTACATACATAAATAATAATTATGATGGAAAAAAAAAAAATCGATGAACACACCTCTCCCTCTCTCTCCTTCTCTCTCTATCTCCCCCCTCTCTCTCTCCCTCTTTCTCTACTCCCCTCTCTCTCTTTCTCTTCCTCTCTATCTCCCTCTTTCTCTCCCCCTCTATCCCTCTCTCTCTCTTCGTCTCTCTCTATCCCCCCTCTCTCTCTACTCCCCTCTCTCTCTACCCTCTCTCTCTCTACCCCCCTCCCTGTCTCTCCCCCTCTCTCTATCCTCCCCCCTCTCTCTCTCCCTCCCTCCACCTCTCTCTCCCCCTCTATCTCCCTCCCTCCCTCATCAGTGTCTGTCTGTTTGTCGTTATTAGTTATTTGTGTGCGTGTCATTTTAGCTGTAAGTAAGATGATTAGATTTTGAAAATGTTGCCTAGCTACACTTTTGGAGTTGAAAGACATTTTGTGTTTTCTCAACTTTTATGTGACATTGTTGTGTATTTGGAAATGTTTGCTCTGGGCATGAAAGCATTATTTTGCAGTTATCCTTCGTACTCCAATATTAAAACTTGAAACTTGAAACTTGCGCGTGCGTGCATTCATGTGTGTGTGTGTGTGTGTGTGTGTGTGTGTGTGTGTGTGTGTGTGTGTGTGTGTGTGTGTGAATGTCATTCTGTGTGTTTTAGGCATGCATGCGCATGAGTTTGAGCGCCAGTTTGTGAGAAGTAGCTTTATGTGTTTTTTTTAATGTCGTTTTTGGAAACTATTACCTCCCTTGTCTGTAAGGCTTTCTTGCTGAATGGACAGTCATGGACAATGAAATATGTCAAGTGTCAGAAGCAGGCTAACTTCGACATTCTTGTAGGCTAAATTTCTACAATCTAATGGGCTAATTTCTACCTTATTGTAGGCGAATTTCTACGTTCTTGAAGGCTAATTTCGGACACACACCAACACAGTTGGCGGTTATCATGTTTTTGTTGGTGGTGTTTTGGGTGGTTTTTTTTTTTTTTTTTTTTCCAAAAGAAAATGCCACGTGTTCCACGTGCATTCTATATACATGGCACATTCTATTGAAACGTTAATGCTTTAGCTTATCGCTGAGACATCCGACACGAGTATTTTTTGGGGGGGACGAATGCTTGCGGGTGTTCTGAAAGCTCTTGGGATAGATACGATGTAAACAAGGCCTTTTATTGTGTCTATGGGATTATATATATATATTTTCTTTTCTTTTCTTTTCAACTGTATCCTCTTCTTCCTCATACTCCCTCTTTCTCCCTCTTTCTCTTTCCTATTTCCTCTTTGTCTTCATCTTCTTCTCCTCCTCCTCCTCTTCTTCTTCTTCTTTATTCTTTATTTTGTTGTTGTTTTGGTGGGTTTTTTTGTTATCTTCTTCTTCTTCTTCTTCTTCTTTCTTCTTCTTCTTCTTCTTCTTCTTTCTTCTTCTTCTTCTTCTTTCTTCTTCTTCTTCTTCTTCTTCTTCTTCTTTCTTCTTCTTCTTCTTCTTTCTTCTTCTTCTTCTTCTTTCTTCTTCTTCTTTCTTCTTCTTCTTCTTTACGTGATAATGTACCAGTTGTTCTCTTCGTTGCTATGTTACTTTTAACAGACTATTCCAGCTACTGTTTTTATGCGTCGTTCTTATGATTTGATTATATTTCTTTATATTTTTTTTATGTTTTGTGTCGTTCTTTATTTTTATGTTTTGTGTTGTTAAATGGGCAGAATTGCAAAAAGGCCTTTACTGCGCCTAATTCTTTTCCCATTAAAGATTCAATCAATCAATCAATCAGTCTTCTTCTTCTCCTCCTCCTTCTCTTCTTCTTCTTCTTTCTCCTCCTCCTCCTCCTCCTTCTTCTTCTTCTTCCAA
>NC_134894.1:46604721-46607221 GCF_041734735.1 Babylonia areolata | reverse complement strand
CAACTGCGCTTTTTTTTTCTTTTTCCTTTCCTTTTTTTTACCGGTAGATGTTGTGTTAGCGTATATGGATCTGTCCGCACACACGCTATGACATCTCCTCCACCCTGAAACTGACACCTTAAGTGAGTGTCCTCTGCGCATGCCCACGTGCAGAGAGTCTGCTCGCGACTCTTTTGTCTTTCAAAAATAAAAATAAAAATATAAATTTTTTAAAATAAGTAAAATGAAATGGAAACATTTTCCACAGAAAAAACAACAACAACAACAACAAAAAGTCAGGGCTGGAAATAATACATTGCATCGTAACGTGAGTCTAGGGAACGAAATGTCTCTGATTTTTTTTTTTTAACTTTAAATTTCCCCCCATGCCGCTTCTTATTTCGCAATGGCCCAAATTTCCTGGCATTGTTTCCTGTGATTGAGCGTCGGCGTGTGTGTGTGTGTGTGTGTGTTCCTTGTTGTGGGTTTGCCTCCATTTCCGTCACAGAGAGAGAGAGAGGGGGGGGGGGAGAGAAGAGTGGGGGACAGAGAGATGGTGGAGGAAGGCGGAGAGAGAGAGAGGGAGGGAGACAGAGAGAAGGAGAAAGAGAGAGGGAGAGAGAGAGAGAGAGATGAAAGGAGAGAGGGAGACAGAGAGAGAGAGAGAGAGATGGAAGGAGACAGAAAGAGAGAGATAGACATAAAGATAGGAAGATGGAGGTAGGGAGAGAGAGAGAAGAAAGAGAAAAGAGAGAAGAGAAAAAAGAGGGAGAAGAATAGAGAAAAAGAAATAGAGAGACAGGGAGAGATAGAATGAGAGAGCGAATGGGAGAAAGATATATATATATATATATATACAGAGAGGGAGGGAGATAGAGAGGTACATAGATAGATAGACAGAGAGCGAGGGAGAGAGAGAGAGAGAGATCAAGACAAAATCCTTTATTTTCGAGGGTAATAGATAAGCACTAGTGCGCTTTTTTTCTTTATTTTCTTTTTTTTTTTAATGCAATCCCCGCTCTGAACAGGGTCTACACTATACAAAACTAGAGAGAGAGAGACGGAGAGAGACAGACAGACGGACAGACAGACAGATACGGATACGGATGATTTATTCTTGCCTCTCATAAACGGGTACATACACATGGTCATGCAAGAAAAACGAGAGAGAGAGAGTCAAGACAAGACAAGACAAAATCTTTATTAGAGAGAGGAGAGAGAGAGAGAGGAGAGAGAGAGAGAGAGAGAGAGAGAATTCATTAAGTTCACAGACCAGAGTCAGATTGCACGAGCATTGTGATGTGAATTGGGCCACACAACACACGTGCGCGCACACCACATGTTGTTTGCTGTGAAGTCTATGTCTGTCTGTCTGTCAGTCTGTCAGTCTCTGTCTAGTTCTCTGTCGCTGTCTCTGTCTCCCATTCTATCCCTATGTTTCTTTTCTCTTTCTGCATCTCTCTTTGCGTGTCTGTCTGTCTTTATGTTTCTCTGTCTGTCTGTCTGTCTCTCTCAACGTGTGTGCATGTCTCTCTCTCTCAGTGTGTGTGTGTGTGTGTGTGTGTGTGTGTGTGTGTGTGTGTGTGTGTGTGGGTGTGTGTGTGTGTGTCTCCATCTCTCTCTCTCTCTCCCTCACCCTCTCTCTTTCTCTCCTTCCTCTCTCTCTCTCTCTCCTCTCGTTCTTTCGCTCTGTCTCCCCTCTCTCTGTCTTCCCCCTCTCTCTCCCTCTCTCTCTCCCCCTCTCTCTCCCTTTTTTCTCTCTCTCTCCCTCTCCCCCCTCTCTCTCTCCCCCTCTCTCTCTCCCTCTCTCTCTCCCCACACTCTCTCAGCCTCCCCCTCTCTCTCCCTCTCTCTCTCCCCCTCTCTCTCCCTTTTTTCTCTCTCTCTCCCTCTCCCCCCTCTCTCTCTCCCCCACACACTCTCTCCCTCCCCCTCTCTCCCCTTTATCCCCCTTCCTACCTCTGTCTCCTGTTCTCTCTCTGTCTCTGAGACTGATGGAAGGGGAGACTTTGAGATGTTATCTGCACATACGGAAAAACAACAACAGCAGCAACAACAACAGCGGCAGCAGCAGCAGCAGCAGCAACAACAACATCATAAACAACAAAAAACAGAATCGGGCGGTGACAGACAATGGGTAACAGGTGTCGTGACGATTTCCTACATTGTGAACTTCCTATTTATGAGGAGAGTTTGCCAGTGAGAATAATTATGAGTAAATCATTTTTTTTTGTGTACCGTAGGAGGGTTTGTGAATGTTCGACCGTCATGCTGTCAATAAAAAATGATTAAGTGAATGCCTTTTAAAAACAACAACAACAACAACAAAATGATGTATTATTGTTTACCTCTATTATTTTAGTCATGACATTTAAAAAAATGTATTGTTTCTCTGTCTGTCTGTCTGTCTGTCTGTCTGTGTCTCTCTCTGCCTGCCTGTCTGTCTGTCTCTGTCTGTATCTGTCTCCCTCTCTCTCTCTTTCTGTGTCTCTGTCTCTCTCCCCCCCTCTCTCTGTGTGTG
>NC_134894.1:46594721-46597221 GCF_041734735.1 Babylonia areolata | reverse complement strand
TGTCTCTGTCTCTCTCTCTCTCAGTCTGTCTGTCTGTCTCTGTCTCTTTCTCTTTCCCCTTCCGCCCCCCCCCCCTCCCCCATCTTTCAGATTCCGTACATGCACTGTCTGTCTGTCTGCTTGATGACATCGCAATCTAGTATATTTTCAGGTCCCCTGTTTCGATTTGAAGTGCTGACACATGAGAATACACAATTTGTGTGAAGAGACAAACGAGGTTGAAACTAACTTAAATTTAATTTTAGATTTTTCTTATCATACCTTTGAAAAAAAGTGGTTGTGGAACTTTTTTTTAACAACAAAATGATAAGATCATGAATTTTTTTTTTTTAAACCCGCACATAAAAATTATTCATGCACTACAATTACAATGGTACTTTGTTGTTGTTGTTCTTCTTCTATAGGTAGATGAATTGTTTGTCTGAGAGCAGTAGGCAGAGAATTCCAAGTTGTTGGACCGAAGACGGAAAATGACCTCTTTCCACAGGAGTTAAGGAAGTACCGGGGAACAGTTAGCTGGGAGGAATCAAGAGATCTCAATGTTCTGCACGGCAAGTACGGGTTAACAAGCTGAGAAAGATATGAGGGTGTGGTATCACAATTCAGGCACTGAAAGCAGTTGCCAAAGGAGTCAATCGGGTGCGATGATTTTTACGCCTTTCAGTGAAAACACACTCGGCTGCAAGAAAGGGTAGACAGAAGACAACAGAAATAGAATAGAAATCGTAATTCGACTGATGACCGATTGCATGCTTGCTTGCTTGCTTGCATGAGTAATGGATTGATTGATGATGATTGATGGATTGATTTTTTTATGTATTTATTTATTATTTCTTCACCCCTTATTTATTTTTTTTCTCAAGGCCTGACTAAGCGCGTTGGGTTACGCTGCTGGTCAGGCATCTGCTTGGCAGATGTGGTGTAGCGTATATGGAATTGTCCGAACGCAGTGACGCCTCCTTGGGCTACTGAAACTGAAACTGATGAATGACATATTGATTGATTGATTGATATATCACAATTGATTGACTGACTGACTGACTGACTGACTGACTGACTGACTGACTGACGGAGTGACTGATTGCTTGCTTGTTTGACTGACTGGCGGACTGACTTGCTGATTGGTTGCCTGATTAACTGACTGATTGCTGTGCCTGCGCACGTTACAGAACCCAGTGGCGGTCACCCTGGAGGAGCAGAGCCGCCGGATCAGCGAGGAATGGAGGCGGTGTCAGCGTCTGATGGCCAAGGATGCCTCACGGATCACGGAACAAGGTGGGTGGGTCAGGGAGGGAGTGAGCAAGTGAGGGAGGGGGTGGGTTGGTGAGCTGGTGGGTACACTTAGCACAGATTCACGTAAGTTTACAATGGGACCAACAGCAAAGTGAGAGCTGTATGATCAATGGTTTCTCTCCATTGCGATGGGAAAATCATTTACAGCTTAGTCTTTTGTGAAGGACCATGATTCAGACCAGGAGACAATATTGCACTGGCTCTTTGTGCTGCAGCCTTGGGGGCTAGTTGGCATTTGGGAACCATCCCAACACCGACTGTCCTAAAAAACAACAACAACAACCTCTTGGCCGAGAGAGTGGGGATGTAACTTGGGCAAGACACTCTCCCACTATAATCAAATTCTAGCCCGGATAGTCAGGACAGCAGGTGCCTCATCTGCTGTTCTTATGGTCGTAGTCGGACACGACTTAACCATCATACAGGTGAGAAAAAGTGAGGTGAGACTGTGTCAGCGTCTGATTGGCCCAGGATGTCACGCGGCTCCCAGAACAAGGTCAAGGAGTGAGCATGGTGAGTCCTCGAGGGGGTAGGTTGGTGAGTTGGTGGGTGAGTGAGCAGGTAAACGGGTTTGGGGTTGGTGAGACAGTGATGGTGGATGCGTGGATGTGTGTGAAAGAAAAATTTTCATTTTCTTTTCCGCCTTTGCACAAGCGAGTGGTTTGAGCGAGTGAATGAGTGAGTGACATTTTTTTTAAAGAGAGAAAATACAGAAACCTTATATACATACATACATACATACATATATATATATGGAGTGATGGGCTAGAGGTAACGCGTCCGCCTAGGAAGCGAGAGAATCTGAGCGCGCTGGTTCGAATCACGGCTCCGCTGCCGATATTTTCTCACCCTCCACTAGACCTTGAGTGGTGGTCTGGACGCTAATCATTCGGATGAGACGATAAACCGAGGTCCCGTGTGCAGCATGCACTTAGCGCACGTAAAAGAACCCACGGGAACAAAAACGTTGTTCCTGGTAAAATTTTGTAGAAAAGTCCACTTCGTTAGGAAAAACAAATAAAACTGCACGCAGGAAAAAATACAAAAAAGGGTGGCGCTGTAGTGTAACGACTCACTCTCCGTGGGGAGAGCAGCCCGAATTTCACACAAGAGAAATCTGTTGTGATAAAAAGAAATACAAACATTAATACAAATATAAGTATATATATCTCTTTTTTTTCAATGTCATTTTATTAACAATGTCATT
>NC_134894.1:46574721-46589721 GCF_041734735.1 Babylonia areolata | reverse complement strand
TGCGCTGAGTTCGACAGGACACAGGATGCTTCTTTTTCTTCTTCTTCTTCTCTCCTCCTCTTCTTCTTCCTCCTCTTCCTCTTCTTCATCCTCCTCCTCCTCCTCCTCCCTCCTCCTTCTTCTTCTTCTTTTCTTCTTCACCTCTTTTCCTCCTCCCCCTCCTCCTCTTCTTCTCTTCTGCTTCTACCTTCTCCCTCCTCCTCCTCCTCTTTTTAATCTTATTCTGCTCCTCCTCCTTCTTGTTCTTATTCCTGTTCTTGTTGCTTTGTTTTTTGTTTTTTCTTCTTTTCTTCCATGTGACGCCCAAATCTGTTGTGATAAAAACCTGTCGTTTTGGGGGGAGGTGCCACAGTTCGAAAATTTCGGGAAAGTTGGGGGGGTTTGTGTTTGATTAAATTGTGTGGATACTTATTTTTAGCCCCAAATCCCTTTTAGGGCCCAAAGTTTCTAAGATTTTTACATAACGGGGACATTTGCCCCAAAGGCTGCCTCCCTGGGTAGAGCCAAATGATGGCTGCCCTAAAGCGCTCATATTTTTTTTTCCTTTTGTATTCAATCAGTTTTCAGCCGCACACGCATAACACTCAGACAGAAGTAACATTTTTGAAAAAGACGTTTTTTTTACCCCCCCAAAGTAGGACCCATATTTGGTTTCGGGGGGTGGCATGCTGGGTTTATTTTTTTTTCCAAAAAACCCCCCGAACGCTGACAGGGAAATTCGGGGATTTTAAACCGTTCTTTATTTGTTTCTGCGTGCGTTTAACAAAAAGGGGTTTCGGGCCCATTAGGGGTTGCAATATGTTGGGACTGGGAGATCGGAATAATTTTACCTTTCCCCACCAGGTGACCGAAAATTCAAACCCGGGCCCCTCAGAATGAAAGCCCCAGCTTTTTAAAACCCATTCGGTTTTTTGTTTTTTATTTTGAGAGGGAAGATGAGGGGGCAGCCCACTGGTTTTTTTTTGCATCCCCAGCTTGGCTTTTCCGGTTTTCGTAGCGGTCCCGGGGAAATCCGCAGGGCGTATTAAAGCCCAAGTTTTCTTTTTGGCCCTTGGGCAATTTTTCCCTTTTTGGGGCCCCGCGGGTTAAATTTTTGCTTCGGGGTTTAATTTTCTTATTAAAGGGACCCGCGCGGTGCGTCGGCAGTTACCCCCTTTATTGAAAATTTCCGGTTTTTCCCCTATTCCGAGGGTTTTTTAAATGCTCCCCGAAACCGCAATCAGTGCACACCTGTTTTCCTTGACAAAAAAAGGCAAAAAAAAGGATCCCCCAATTTACCTTTGTTTCGTGGGCAATCCCCCTTTGGGAAGGGTGAAGGGAAAATTTGCCTTTTGGGGTTTTTGAAGCCCCGGGCAAAAGGAAAGGGCCCATACAAAAGAGCGACGGGAAGGTTATCAGTATCTGAATCCAGGTTTTTATCTTAAAAAGGGCCAAGCTGCAGAAAAGTGGAACCGGGCAGCATCCCCAAACGGGCGGGGCCGTATACCTGCGGGATCTTCGAGAGAGGAAGGTTTTTTTTCAGGTTTGGGAAGGGCCACAACCACCTGAAACACCACCTTTTACACAAAAACTCCGTATCGGCCAAAACACAGGCAGTCCCCCGGGCAGAACAGGCAGAGGAAAACAAAAAATCTGCTGCAGTTCCCCGCCCCACAAGGCCCCCCCCGAGAAAAAGGGGGCCGACCCAACCCCAGCGGCCCGGAGACTCTCCGGAAAAATGGGGCCCTGGGGAAGTACGCCCCTTTGTCGGGGGAGAGGAAAAATTTCCATCGTAAAGGGACGAAGGACAAAACTTTGGGTTTTGAATTCCGGATATGCTTACCCTCGGGCGCTTTCCCATTCTAAGGTGGATTTACCCACAGGCCGTGGTCTTTAAATCGGTCCCCCCCCGGGCACCCCCTAGTTTGCTAGGACACTATTTTAATGGTGGGGAAAAAAAATTTTTTGTCGAAATGTACATATATACATAAACCTAAATATGTGACGGATGTTTTTCTGTAGGTAAAAAATGTAAAAAAAAACTTTAAAAGAAATCCGTAAGAAAAAAAGGCTTGGAAAAAGGTATGCTGGGGGTGGAGGGGGGACTATTGATCATCAGTGTAGAAAAAAAAGAAGCTTTTTTATGGCAGTGTGTGTAGGGGAATTTTTCCCTGCATCCTCCTTAGCAGAGGTTTTAAAATGATAAGTGCGTCATGATCCGGTGGTGTGAAAAAATCTTTTAAAGCCATTTGGCCCTTTTCCCTGTGGTAAGAGGGAAACCGACCCCCCCACACACACCCCCTACCCCCCCCCCCACCCCCCCCTCACCCACACACACACCCCCCAAACAAAAATTTAAAAAAACCAACCCACGCATACAACTTCAAATGACGTTTTGAACGGCCTCTTTTGAAACAAGATAAAAGGGTTACTTCTCTTTTTTTCTGGCAGATTTAGAGAGTCGTTTTGGGATCCCGTTCTGGGCTCAGAAATAAAAGGCCGGGGGGTTTCTTGTGTAAACTGTCTTTTTAACGGTTTTTATTGGGCGGGTTTGGGGGGCGAAAGAGGTGGTGCTTTTGGCTAAATTTGTGGGGTTTTTGGGTTTGGGTTTGGTTTCCTGAGTTTGGTTTTGGTTGGCGGGTGGTTTGGGGTTTTTTTTTTCCCTTTGATTACCCCTCCCGGGGGGAAAAAAAAAAAGGTCGTTTTGTTTGTATGAGAAAACGGTGCTTACTTTTTGTAAAAATTTTGTGTGTGAGTGTGTTTGTTGTGTGGGGTTTTGGGGTGTGTGTGGGGTTTTGTGTTTTGTGTGCTGGGGACTCGGTGTGCTTTTTTGTGAAGGCTCTGTAGCCCCTGTGGTTTTGTGTGGATTTCTAAATCCAGTGTCGTTAGAGATGGGGGGTTCGAATGGTGTTTTGTCCTTGATTTTTAATTTAAAAAATGAAAGGAAAAGAAAAAGAATAGAATAGAATTTGCTTTTTACCAAGGGGTACCGGGACCAAAGGAATATTAGGGGGGGGACAGTGATAACCCCGGTACGAAAAAAAAAACGAAAAAAATAAACCCAAACTAGATACAGTTGAAATTAAGACAAAATACTAAATGATATTTAATAAAAAAAATTTTTGCATACCACAAAATGCACGACTGAAAACCACCAAACCCCGCGCGCGCGCGCCCACACCCCACCACACCCCCCACAAAAACACATATGAAAGCACGCCACGCATTTAAAAACACAAAACACATACAACAAATAAACCCACACACCCACACCAAAACACACACAACACACCACCACAACACACACTCACGTTTGAAAAAGAAGCGCATATTTTCCTTTGGTTTTGGGTGATTTACTAGATCTTCAGGTATATTGGTTTTTGATGCACAAATTTTTTTATTTATACCCTGGGTTCTTTTAAAGTTGGGGTTAAATGATGCTAGCACACGGGGACCTCGGTTAAACGTCTCATCCCAAAAAACTGCGGGCCCGCCCCCACTTAAGGTTAGTGGAGGGGGGAGAAAATATCGGGGGGCTGAGGGCCCTGAGCAAACCAGGGGCTCGGGTTCTCTTTGCTTTTTAGGCGGGGAAGCGTTTCCCTTAGGCCTCACTCCCCCCGGCGAGGATTCACGATCATTCCCAAGATAAGTTGGGGAAGGGCACTTTAATTTCCCATTTTCCCGGTGTGAACCCAGTAGGGGAGTTTGGTTGGGGGGAAAGGTTAAACTCTCCCATTCGAACGGGCGAAAAAGACGAAAGTTAAAGGGGTTTCATTCCCCAATTTCCATCATCAAATTTTTTGCAAACGGGAAAGCTCTTATACTGAAAGGTGAAGTTGGGGAAAGAAAAACCCCAGTTCTGACGCGGAAGTAAAGGTTGGGTCATTCAGCCCCCCCCCCCCCCCCCCCATGGACATCCCAGGGGTCCCGTGTTGAGGGAGAAAAGGGGGATGGCCCTATTTAGTTTAGTTAAAACGGCTGCAGGGGAGGGGCTTTGGGGGGGGCCTTGCTATGGGCCCAGGGCCCTTAAAACACGCGGATATGGTTTTACTGACTCGATTGCCGCGAAAGGCTATTTGAATATATGCACTAAAATTGTATTGTACTAAATTTTGTAAAATTTCTGTGAAGCAGAGTGTGTGTGTAGGTGTTTGTCCCGTCAGTTTTAGTGTAAAGGGGTGTAGTTTGTGTAGTTTGGGGTAGTGTTTGTGTGTGTTTGTGTAGTGTAGCGTGGCAGGCCCGTGCATTGTTTGTTTTTTGTGTAGCGTAGTTTCAGTGCCCGTGTTTTGTTTAGGTAGTGTAGTTTAGTGTTTGTGTAGTGTAGCGTTTTGTTTAGTGGAAAAGCCGGGGGGCAGTGGCATTTCAGTGAAGTGAGTGTAGTGTGTGTAGTGTACGGCCCGGTAGTGTAGCGTAGTGCAGTGCATTGTCGTTTTTAGTGGAGCGTAGTTTAGTGAGTTTTTAGTTTAGTTTAGTGTTTTGTGTTTGTAGGTAGGGGTAGTGTAGTTTCAGTTTTTCCAAATGTTTGTGTGTTAGTGTGTGTGGGCAGTGGGAGTGCCCGGGGTAGGTAGTGTAGTGCAGGTATGAAATTTTCAGTGGGGTAGTTTTGGGGTAGTTTAGTTTTGTGCAGTAAAATATAGTGTTGTGAAATGTGGTAAGTGTTTGGGGTGCATTTCCAAACTGTGCTGTTTTTGTTTGGTTTAGGTAGTTCAACTTAATTTAAGTTTTTGTGCCGTGTGTGTCGTATTTTGTGTATTGTGTAGTGTGACACCCGTTTATAGTTTAGTGTTGTACAGTTGTAGTGCAAAAGTTAAATGGGTTGGGGGCGTGTAGTGTAGGTTAGTGAGTGTAGTGTAGGTTTGGTAGTGTAGTTTCAACACCCAAAAAAACAAGAATGAGGAGAGAAAGGGGGGAGAGTAGAGGGCAGGAGGGGCAAACACCCACAAACCCCACACGCAAAGCCCGCAGCACGCGCGACCCACACACCACACAACAAAAAACCCCACACCACACAAAACCCAAAAAAGCCCGGGCAGAGATCAGGCGGGCAGAGAAAGGGCAGACAAAAAACCCCGGGCAGAAAACAAAAGAAGGGGGGGGGGGGGGGACCGGGGGGGGGATAAAAGGGGATGGACTTTGGGGACCAAACTAATCAGGGTTTTAAAAAAAAGAAAGCCGTTTGTGTTCCCTTTCCCCCTTCAGCCCAAAAGCCCAAAAGGGGTTTCAAAAAACGCAAACCCAAAACCAAAACCCCCAAAAAGACTTAATTATCTTAAATTTGATTATCTGACCAAAACCAGCAGCCCTTTTTAACCCAATTTTTTCCCCGCCGTCTGCAGCCAACACAAACACTTTGTTTACCTTTGACGCACCTTTTTTCCCCTTACACCCCCCCCGCCCCCCCCTACCCTCATTTCCCCATCATTCGATGAGACAATAAAATTTAGGAAGCTCCACTGGGCCCTAAAAGATCCCCCGGCAAAAAAAGTGTTTGTCCCCGGCCCAAAAAATTTTTTTTCGGAAAAAATTTAGTTCATTGACCAAAAAAAAAAAAAAAAAATATGTTTTGGCATTGCACTGTGGGCAAGTGCGATTGATTTTATGATACGATTCGATGTGATACTTTTCGATACGATTTTATACGTTTTCGATACGAACGTTTTGTTTCAAAAACGATACGATACGATTTGCTTCCCATCGAGGGGAGTGATACATACAAAACCCAAAACGATACGATACGATGTGATACAAAAAAAGTTTAAAAAACGATACGTAGAACGTGTAAATTTGTTTTTTTTTTTCACACTTGACCAAAAAAGTTTTTGGGTTTTTTTTTTTTGTTTTTGGACGTTTTTGGGGGATTCCCGCAATCCCCGCAAATGCTTTCTCCACAATACAAGGGCTGAGATCAGTCACTGGTTTTTCAGGTCTGTGCCCTCAATCACCAGCCATGCAGGCCAGTTTCCAGAAATCTTTCTTGTCTCCTCTTCTGAATTCTGAGGACAATCTGTCCTCAGACATCTTTCTTCTTTTGGGGGTTGAGGGTATGTTTTGAATCCATAATTTTTCTTGGACAATTCATCTCTCCCCTACCCACCCACCATGGAGTCAACAAGGGTGCCAGAACTAAAGAAAAACTTTGTTCCTTCCAGGCTTCAGGAGAGATATACGGCCCTCAGAGTTCAACCTAATCCATTGCAAAGGGATAGTGCAAAGTTTCCGGGAACAGAAAACCGACACTGCCAAAGTTCCAAACCAGGTCAAAAAACTGAAAACCTTGACCCAATCCTCATGAGGAAGCCGCTTGGTACGTGCGGGCCTCATGTACCTCCGTCTAGGAGAGGTTGGAGCCAAAGTGACGTGTTGCAAGCCTAGGCTTGCTCAATCACCAGGATCTCTTTCCCCCACCGACCACGGGTCGCCATCGCACGGCAAACACGACGGACCTAAGGAGATCGAGAGAAAAGGGAAGAAATGTGGAAAAGAAGACTTGAAGGGGAGTAGAAGACAGAACAGTACCGATCAAGGCAGATGATAATATAAACAACAAAATTTAAAAAAAAAGGAGAAGGAGAAGAGCTCACCATCATGAAAGAGCATGAGGTGAGGTGACCCTGGGAACTAAAAAGGAGGAAAAAACCCCCCTGAGGACCCCCAGGGCAGACCCCAGGGGGGATACGATGTGAGTACAATACGACTATCGAAACGATGTGCTACAATACGATACGATGTGATATAATACGATACTTCGATACGATACGATACGATACGATACAATGCGACACGATACGATGTGATACATGCGATACGATCCGAATGTGAGATACGATACGATACGATATGATACGATACGATTCGATGTGAGACGATACCAATACTATACGATACGTACCGGTCCGATGCGATGTGATACGATACGATCCGATGTGATACGATACGATGTGATACGATACGATGTGATACGATACGATGCGATGTGGATACGATACGATACGATGCGATGTGATACGATACGCTACGCTAAGATACGATGTGATACGATACGATACGATTTATTCAGTTCAACACACAACACAACTCAATGCATCCTCCCGAACCTGGAGGGGGTCAGGCTGGTGTTTCTTCTGACCCACTCCCGGGAGGGTCACTACCTTGTCGTGGTCGGGAGGCTTAGTGGCCCAGTGATCGAGCGAGCTATGTCGGCGGGGCATCAGTGCTTTTGGGGTTTGGTGCTCTGGTCCCAGGTCTTAATTGACAGCCTACATAGCCATCGTAGCTGTTAGGGCTGAATAAGTGGTGGTTTTGTACTGATGCCCCTGATAGGGCTTCCCATGCCGAAACAGGTCGTGAGTGAGGCCCAAACTAACGTGACCCACTGTCCCTTTCGCTATTCTTTGTTCTTCTTTTTACCGCCTCTTTTCTGTCCTCAGCTCCCCATCAAGCCTTCTTTTCCACATTCTTTTTTTCTCTGCGGCCTTCTTTAGGCCCGCCGTGTTTGCCGTGCGGCGCGACCTGTGATGGAGGGGAATGAGATCCTGGGGATTGAGAGAGCACGCTGCTCTCAACACATCCCTTTGGCTCGGACCTCTCCTAAGACAGGGCGGCACACATTGGCCCGTGTGTGTCAATCGGCTACCCCTTCGTGGGGCTGGGTCAAGACTGGCAGTTTAGTGGCTGACGAAGGTAACCCCCGTAGTGCTCGGCTCTCTGTCCCCGGGAGCTGGGCATGATCGGGGGGGAGCACGTTGGAGCTGGGCTGCTGGTTGTATATCCCTCCCGAAACCTGGAAGGGGTCAAGCTGGTGTTCCCTTGACCCTGGCCCCTAAGTTGGACCCCATGGTGGGTGGGTAAGGGAGGGATGAATTCACATTTTTTCTTTCAACATGAATCCTAAACAAACACACCCCCCCAAACTCGGAAAAAGACGACGACAGGGAACGGACGACTCAGACTCTGAGTCGGAGGTCGTCGAGACCTCTGGTTTTTGGCCATCATGGCTAGTGATGGAGGGCGCTGATGACGACAAGCCCTTGTCGGCTCTCAGCCCCTTCGCTGTCCAGAAGGGCTTTCAGTGCCTGGCAGGATCGCTCAGATCCATCAAGAGGCTGAGGAGTGGAGCGTTTTTAGTACAGACAGAATCCAAAAGACAGACACAGCTCCTCCTCAAGGCGACCACTTTCGTGGATAGGGCAGTGAAGATTTCCCCTCACAAAGGTCTCAACTGCTCTAAGGGAGTCATCAGATGCCCGGAGTTGAAAGGTTGTGTCTGAGGCCGAGATCAAGAGCGAACTGTCCTCTCAGGGAGTGACCGATGTGTACAGGGTGACGGTGAGGAAGGGGTCGGACAGAGTCCCGACCAACACTTTCTTCCTCACCTTCTGCTGCCCGGATGTCCCCAAGGACATTCGGGTCGGATACCTGCTAGTTAATGTCAGCCTGTACGTACCGTCCCCTCTGAGATGCTTTAAGTGTCAGAAATTCGGACACGTGAGAGACAGATGTAAGGAGGAAGAGGCGTGTGGCACCTGTTCGAAGGCGGCGCACCAGGGCGATTGCGTCAGTGCAGCCCTGTGTGCGAACTGCGGAGGTGGCCACCCGTCCTCATCGAAGGACTGCCCCCGCCTGGAAGAAAGAAAAACAAATTCAGAAAGTCAAGACAGAACAGAAAATTTCCTTCTTTGAGGCAAGAAAACAGGTGGAGGCCGCGTCGCCTAGGGACGTCGTATGCCTCTGTCGTCAGATCCGGGACGGTGGACGTCGCAGTCCAGACGACGTCCACAGGAACGCAGACGACGACTTAACCGCCTCGTCGGAACCGTTGGCCTTGGGTGGAGGCGCTGTGTCCACCCCTTCCCATCCTGCGCAGGCAGTCCTCAGGGGCTGCTGGGCGGGAGAGAAAAGCCTCGGGCGGAGAGCACGTTGTCCGCCTCCCGCCCCACCCCACCCCCCCGGCCCCCCTCGCCCCGCCTCTCGTCTGCCCTGGGCCCTCGGGCTGGCGGAAGTGGCCGGAAGCCCCCCGCACCTCCAAAACTCAAGGAGGGGAGGGCTGCGGCCACGGCGGGATCGGGAGGGGCCGAGGTGGTGGATTTTTCGACCCGGCGGGAACCTGAAAAATTTATGTCAAAGAACAAATATTCCATCCTGGCGGACCTTGAGCCACCGCAAGTGGAGGAGCAGGGGGGTAGCGATGGAATAGGCTGCTGCTTTATTTTTTTTATTTTTTTTTAAAAAAAAACCTTTTTAATGGCAGTGATCCACTGGAATATCCGGGGATTCTGTGCCAACTTCCAGGAACTCCAGCTGCTTTGTCGTGCTTTGAAACCTTCAGTGCTGGCACTGCAGGAGACTCTGCAAAGAGATGGCAAGGTTTTATCTCTCTCTGGTTTTAAACTCCGTTTTTAAACCCGCTCAACCGAAGCAAGAGGGGGTTGACGGGAGGTGTTGCTCTTTTTATTCGAAAGTCCCTTTTATACAGTACAGTTCTTTTAAGCACCCCCTTTACAGGCGGTGGCAGTCAGAGTCACGCTCGAGAAAACCATCACTGTCTGCTCTCTCTACCTTCCCCCCTTCCGTCCGTGTTCTGAGGCAGGACCTCATGAACCTGGTCGACCAGCTCCCACGTCCGTTTTTTACTGTTGGGGCGACTTCAACGGACACTCCCCGCTCTGGGGAAGTGAGATGACATCAGCCCGAGGTCTTCTCTTAGAAAACCTTCTCTCTGACATGGACTTGTGCTGTCTTAACGACAAGTCTCCCACTTACCTGCATCTGTCCTCTGGAAAGCTCTCGTGTTTAGATCTGTCGGTCTGCGATCCATCGTTGGTCCTGGACTACGAGTGGGAAAGTGCACGACGATCTGCACGGGAGTGACCACTTTCCCTGTCGTCCTCCTCCGCCCCACAGATGGAGAAGGTGACTCTCTGCCCTGACCGCCTGTACTACGACAAAGCAGACTGGAGTTTTTTACCACCAAGATAAGAGCTGAGCTGCAGAAGAAACAGTATTGAAAAGCAAGGACCCTGCTGACGCTCTGACTCGGATCGTTTTAGATTGCGCCAAAGCAGCAGTCCCATCGTCTACCTCCAAGCCTCAGGTCCCTAGAACGCCCTGGTTCAACGCGGAATGTCGGGGAGGGGCCCGCAAGTCTCGGAAGAGAGCGCAGCGACGCGTCTTTCGGAGACCGGAGGTCCGATAGCGTTCGAACCCATCAACAGCTGAGGGCGAAAAGCCAGGTATGTTTTAAAAAGAGCCAGAGGAAGTCTTGGAGAGATTTCTGCTCTTCCTTAACCTCCAACACACCCAGAAGAAAGTGTGGAGGGTTTTAAAAAGAATTAAGGGCAAAAACGCATGCCCGACCTTCCACCATCTTAAACTTTCAGACGCTCTGGTCACAGAGAAGAAAGCAGTTGCCAATTTGCTTTGCCTCCACAATAGAACAGAACTCGAGATCTGCTAACAAATCTGCTCGCTTTCTTAAAACCAAAAACCTGTCAGAAAAAACACCATGTAACTTCTTTTCCGACAACACAGAGAATTACAACCTTCCTTTCACAATGAACGAACTTAAATCTGCCCTTCAGACCTGTACGGATTCCTGTCCAGGAATGGACGAAGTCCATTATAAACTCCTAAAGCACCTTCCCCAAACCTGTCTGGACACCCTGCTTAAAGTTTATAACCACATCTGGGTCACAGGCTTCTTTCCACCCTCCTGGCGGAAAAGCCCTCATAATCCCGCTGCCGAAACCGGGAAAAGACCCCTCGAACCCCTCCAACTACCGCCCAATTGCACTGACCAGCTGCGTCTGCAAACTGATGGAGAAGATGGTCAACGGTAGACTGATGTGGAAACTAGAGACCGACGGCCTTCTGGCGAAGGAACAGTGCGGTTTCCGCAAGCATCGCTCTACCGTTGACCATCTGGTTCGTCTGGAAACCACGATAAGAAATGCTTTCGTCAACAAACAACATGTGGTGGCCATATTTTTTGACCTGGAGAAAGCTTACGATACCACGTGGAAATTTGGTATTCTTTCCGACTTGCACAAGCTCGGCTTCCGAGGACACCTGCCTCAGTTTATCCACAATTTTTTACAAGGACAGACAATTCCAGGTGAGAGTCGGCACCACCCTGTCCGACATTCACGAGCAGGAGCTGGGTGTCCCGCAGGGGGAGCATCCTGTCGCCTGCTCTGTTCAGCATCAAAATTAATGACATCGTTCAATCCGTTCAGAAAGGATCGGACAGCTCGCTGTTCGTGGATGATTTTGCTTTATATGCAACCGGCAGCACGTACGCCAGCATCCAGCGACGGCTTCAGCTCTGCGTCAACAAAATCCAGTGTTGGGCAGAGGAGAATGGCTTCACATTTTCGTCCTCCAAAACTGAATGGCATCCACTTTCATAATTTCGCCAATTCTATCAGGACCCTGAAATCCGTCTGGGAACATCCACCATCCGGCGGTCAAGGAAGCCAGATTTCTAGGGGTCGTCTTCGATCAGAAGCTGAATTTTCTCAGCCACATTAAACAGCTGAAAATATCTTGCCTAAAAGCCCTGAACATCATCCGAGTTGTGGCACACACGAACTGGGGTGCTGATAAGAGGACTCTCTTGCACCTCTACAGAGCCCTGGTCCGGTCCAAACTGGATTATGGAAGTGTTGTATACGGCTCGGCC
This sequence comes from Babylonia areolata, assembly GCF_041734735.1. Taxonomy (NCBI): domain Eukaryota; kingdom Metazoa; phylum Mollusca; class Gastropoda; order Neogastropoda; family Buccinidae; genus Babylonia; species Babylonia areolata. The sequence goes on along the minus strand of NC_134894.1, from coordinate 46,578,065 downwards.
AGACCGTCCTACCTGAAACTGTTGGACCCTGTACACCACCAAGGGCTCCGTCTCAGCTTGGGTGCTTTCCGCACCACCCCTGTGCACAGCCTGTATGCAGAGGCGGGGGAACCGCCCTCTTTCCAACCGCAGACTGAAGCTGACCCTGAACTATTATTTGAAATTGTTTTCGGAACCTACAAACCCTGCTTACGATGCTGTATTCAACAACCCTTTCGATAAGAAATTTACAGACAACCCAAACTGCATACCTCCTCTCGGACTCCGCATTCAGCCGCACTTGGAAAATGCCGATCTGGATGTCGGTGGCATCTCAGATTTCTCTAAGTTCCCTGACAGCCCCCCGTGGACCTTTACAACACCTGAGGTCCGTTTTGATCTGGCCTCGTACCGATAAGGACACCACCAGTTCTCTGGCCTACAGAACCTACTTTTCGGAACTGTGCCACAAATTCCCCACCTTTCAAGGCATCTTCACTGACGGTTCCAAGTCAGAGGACGGAGTCGCCGCATCTGCGTTCTGTCCCGCCTTTCCTGACCGGCCCTCAACAGAACACATCCTGTCTGACAGCTCGGTATACACCGCGGAACTGACTGCACTGGTCCTGGGGTTAAAAATGGTTCTCTCTTCCAAACAGAAGAGATTCATGATCTTTTCCGACTCCTTATCAGCCCTGGAGGCGATCGCCTGCAGGAATATCACTCATCCCAAACTGCTGGAATTTTATGAAACTTTTTACTCTCGCAACGAAGAAAGGATACGAGGTTGTGTTGGCCTGGGTTCCCGGACATGTTGGCATTCGTGGTAACGAAAGGGCGGACCTGCTGGCCAGGAACGCTGTAAAGAAAGAATTGTCCAGATCCTTGGTACCCTATACAGACATGAAGCGGAAGGTCAATTCTTACGTTAAAGATCTTTGGCAAGAGAAATGGAACACCCAGATAGACAACAAGCTCTTCCAGATCCGTCCGGACCTGGGGGGAGACCCTCCCTTCGGGGGTGAAGAACAGAAAGGAGGAATCTCTGCTGTGCAGACTGCGTACGGGGCACACTTTTTTTACTCATTCTTACTTGTTGAAGGGGGAGGAGGCCCCTCGATGCGTTCCCTGTGACGAGCCTCTCACCGTGAAACACGTGCTCCTTGGACTGTTGGGATCTGCATGACGTTAGACGCAGACATTACACGGCGGTTTCTTTGAAGACTTTGTTTCGTGATGTCCCTCCGTGGGCGCTGATGGACTTCTTAAAAGAAGTGAACCTTTTTAACCAGATTTGAAGGTTTTAAACTATGGAAGTTTTTTTTTAAACTTTGGAGTGGAAAGTTTGAAGTGGTGACTCGTTTTAATTGGTTGTTTTTTTTTAGCCTTGTAGTAGTAATTGACGCGGCGATAGCCTTGAGATGGCCTTAGTGGTCGGCGAGGCTCTAAGCACCATAATTTCATTTCATTTCAACTCAATGCATTGTGATGCAGTATATTACAATAAAATAGATAAGTAAAAATGCAAGACAATACAATACAATACAATACAATACAGTACAATGCAACACAATATAATACAATGCAACGCAATGCAGTGTAATACAATACAATGCAATGCAATAAAATGCAATTTAATGTGACAGTACAATACAATGCAACAAGAAAGAATACAATGCAATTAATAATACAATGCAATGCAATGCAATGCAATACGAACGCAAAACAGATCGCTATAACAGGCCACTTCAGTTTTGCGGACATCCGGGAGAATTGATAACAGCAGTCCTATTAATAACCCAGACATCGCCCCAACTGAAATAATTATTGCCTTTCTTGCTTTTTACCTCCATATCTCCCCCTCCTCCTGAAAACCCCTGTTCCCCTCCCCCGCACCCTCCCGCACCCCCCCCGCACCCCCAGCCCCCTCCCCCCAGCCCCCCCCCCCCCCCCCCCCCCCCGGTGTGTGTGTGTGTGTGTGCGTGTGCGTGTTAGTGTTAGTGTGTATGTGTGCGTGTGTGTGTGCGTGTGTGTGCCCATGTGTGTGTGTTCGTGTGTGTGTGTGTGCTTGTACGTCTGTGTTCGTGTGTGTGTGTGTTTGTGTGCGTACGCGCGTGCGTGTGTGCGCGTGCGTGCGTACGTAAACAGACATTTCGTCAAGTTTCTAAAAGGAGATGAAAAGAAAAGACTTTTGTTGTTGCATTTTTGCTTGTTTGTTTGGGGTTGTTGCTTTTTTTTTTCTTTTTTTTTAAAGAGGACTTTCATCTCGTCTATTTTAGACCAAACTTTTCGATGAAGACATGGTCCAATCAATCAATCAACCCAATCAATCAAAATCAAATCACTTTGAGTTTTAGGATGACATTAAAGTGATTTGATTTCATTGGTTGGTTTGTTGATTTATTGTTGTTGTTTTTATTATTATTATTATCATTATTATTATTATTATTATTATTATTATTATTATTATTATTATTATTAGTGCTGATTGATTGAAACGTTTTTCTATCAGAATTAATGTTGCGGACTTCTCTTAGCTAACCCCCCCACCCCGTTCCCCCCCCCCCACCCCAAATCTTACCCCCCTTCCTTCAGCCCCACCTCCATATCTGTCTTAAGACTTTTCTTTCGCTCTTTTCTTTTATTGTATTTTTCTTTTTACTTTTTGTTTTCCATTTCGAATCGCATTTTATTTTATCGCATCGTATCGTATCGTATCGTATCGTATCGTATTGTATCATATCGTACTGTATCGTATTTTATAGTACCGTATCGTATTGTATCGTATCGTATCGTATCGTATCGTATCGTATTGTATTGTATTGTATTGTGTTATGTTGTATAGTATTACATTTATCGTTTTATGTTTGTATTGTGTTGTATTGTGTTGTGTTGTATTGTGTTCTGCTGTCTTGTATTGTGTTGTGTTGTGCTGTGCTGTGCTGTCTTGTCTTATCTTGTCTTGCTTCGCGTCGCGTTCGCGTTGTTTTGCGTTACGTTGCGTCGCGTTGCGTTGTGTTTTATTGCGTTGTTTTGCGCTGCGTTGTGTTATGTTGCACGGCATTGCATTGCACTTGGAATGAGCCCCCTCTTTCTTCCGGTTCGCCAGCTGCAGGTGCCAGTTGCATTGCTTGGTTCTAACTTCTTTTTTTTCTTTTTCTTTTTTGACAGTTACACGTGACTAAATGCCTACGTTGACCGAACTACGCCATTATTGGTCAGTTCCATACTACACACAGTTAGTAGCGGGTTACGACCATACCAGGCTCTTCCGTCCGAGCAGTGCAACTGGCTCGAGGCTGGCAGGTCTCTGCTCTCAGCAGTTTCAAAGTCACCTCCACCCCCTTCCTGCCCCCCACTCGTCC
>NC_134894.1:46559721-46562221 GCF_041734735.1 Babylonia areolata | reverse complement strand
AATGGCCAGCGTTCTCTTGTATTCAAACGTCTTTATGCCACTGGAGCACAGCATCCTCCAGCGAGAGCGGTCAAGGGTATCAGTTTCCCAGGAAGCGATGTCTATGTCACAGTCTTTGAATGGTGATCAGCAAGTGTTTAGTGTGCATGGTCCATCAAAACAAAAAAGTAGTGAGATGTCATCACCCGTTTCTCACATAGGCTTTGCTATCCACACTGTCCTCTTCTCATCACTTGACAACGGGCCTATTGTTCGAAACGTCGTATCCCACTAAACAAAGAGGATTCATCTACCACCAAGAAGGTTTTTTTTTTTATAAACTTTAGTTGATTTTTTTTTGCTTTTTTTTTAATCTTCCTGGTGTCGTCGTTTCAGACCTCGTCTCTCCCTGTCGGTTTTACCAGCTGTTCGACGGAGAAATCGCGTCTCACAAGTTGTGAATTTGCGCTCCAGGGCTTTGTTCAGAATCCAGATCTGGCATAATAATAATAATAATATTTTTATATAGCGCTATAATACAAGCATAAGCAAGCTCTAAGCGCTTTACAATCCAGTAACTTTAGTAAAACAAGAAAGCATATAAAAAGTAGTAGAAACATAAAACAGAATCATTAATATTATAGAAACACAATGCACACCCACACACACATGATTAAACGGCTGAGATAACAGCAATTTTCACTTAGAATACATACATGTAAAATGGAGCATAATTGTTATCTGCATGCCATAGATTTTGTAAAAAATGCAAAATAAAGTTTTGGATAGAAAACGTAAAAGGGGTAAAAATCGGCAGTCATTCTCCCTTTCCAACCACACCACCACCATCCATCTACCCACCCCCATTCTCTCTACTCACCTATCACACACACTCACATTGCCATGAGCCTGGAACAACAGCACTATTTGAGTTATGACAAGTATTTTTTAAAAGACAGAAGTTTTAATATTTGCTTTAAAGGTAGATAGATGAGTTGTTTGTCTGAGAGCAATAGGCAGAGAATTCCAAGTTGTTGGGTCGAAGACGGAAAATGACCCCTTTCCACAGGAGTTAAGATAGATCAGGGTGGGAAAGAAGACAGCGTTGATTAGTTTGGCATTGGTTTTCCACTGGCTCCCTGTCTCACACCGAATAAAGTACAAGATCAGCACTCTATGCTACAAATGTATTCACAAATCAGCCCCTTCCTATCTCTGTGGCTGCCTTCACCTCTACACTCCATCTCGCTCACTACGATAAGCTTCGGATCCACTCCATTTACGCATACCCAGATTCAAACTCTCGACTGTTGGCCGCCGTTCTTTCTCTGTCTCTGGACCTTGCAGTTGGAATGAACTTCCTCTTTCGCTTCGTCAAGTCTCCACACTCAGCTCTTTCAAGTCTGGCCTTGCAACCCACCTCTTCCCAAAATAGCCTCCCTTCCCTGCCTCTTCCTTGTCTTTAGTTTCACCAGTTTTAGAGTTATGCGTGCGTGAGAATGGCTGGTGCGAAAGCGCTTAGATTTGTCTATGCACAGGATTCAGCGCTATATAAATACCATTATTATCATTATTATTAGGTATGCGTATGTGCTTCAGAAAGGGGTGCTAGTTGATAGCTGGCAAAGTATTGCTGGACTCAGGTTATCTATTTCTCTAGGCAGTCCACACTGCCCTCTTCGGAAGTGTGCATGTTGGGTATGTTCTTGTTTCCAGAACCCACCGAACGCTGACATGGATTTCAGGATCGTTTTAACATTGCGTGTTTGGTCTTCTGCGTGCGTACACACACACGAAGGAGGTTCAGACAGAAGCAGGTCAGCACATTATGTAAAGGATAAGATAAGAATAACTTTATTATCTGCAGTTAGAGAAATTTGGGCAGGTGCATTATCACAACATAGACAAGTAAACAACATGGAGAACATCACTGTAAAAACAACAACAACAACAGTTATTAGGATCATAACGAAGACACAGATGTAAAAATATCACATACATTGTTTCGTACTTTCATTCCACACATTGCAGGCAATGTTTAAATCTAACTAACTAAATGAATAAATAAATAGGATAAAATGAAATAAAATAAACATATTTTGAATATGATTGTGAGCATGACATACTATATTGCACACTGATAATAATTAAGATAAGAATAACTTAATTATCTCACCAGATAAATTGCATCAGGTGCAGCAAAACACAACCAGACAATCAGTACACACACATAGATGCAACATCAAACATGACTTGATCAAACAGGAGTAATAAACTTTATGTTATCAAATAAAAGCGTTTCACATATTTAGCTTTAAAAAATAATTGTAATTAATGATTATCACAACGTAATTATCAACATAAATATTTTCAAATGAAAGTTAGCATCATGCATTTTATTGTATTGAACATTTATCCGGGAGATCGACAAAAAAATATATATATATAAATTTCCACCCTGACCTCACCAGGCGGATCAAACTCGAGAGCGAGAATCCAGCTGTAACCATTTTGACCACCG
>NC_134894.1:46512221-46522221 GCF_041734735.1 Babylonia areolata | reverse complement strand
GTAAATACACACACACGCGCGCGCGCGCACGCACACACACACACACACACACACGCACACACACACGCACGCACGCACGCACACACACACACACACACACACACACACACACACACACACAGAAAGAGACAGAGAAATAGAGAGAGACAGAGAGAGAGAGAGAGAAAGAGAAAGCATTGAAACACACACACACACACACACACACACACACACACACACAGAGAGAGAGAGAGAGAGAGAGAGAGAGAGAGAGAAGAAAGCGTTGAAAGACAGAGACAGAGAGACAGACAGAGAGACACAGAGAGACAGAGACAGAGACACAGAGAGAGTCCAGTTGAAGCACCCGAGTGCAGTTAGACATCAGTACGCATGAACCGCATCACTTCACTCTATCTCAATCAAAAAGGTTTACAGAACCTCTTGACCTTCCAAAGACCAGCTCAGCATAGAACTGACGCGATGGTGTAGGGTTTTTTTTTGTTTTGTTTTTTTGTTTGTTTTTTTTCGTAGAAAGTTATTATATAGGCTTGGGGAAGGGGAGAGATATAAGTGGTTATGGTTTGGGGTGGAAACTGAGACATTACTTACTTTCTTCTGAACCCCCATCACGTCTACCCGAACAACACCCCCCCCGCCCCACCCCCCACCCCCCCACACACACACACCCTCCCCCTACTTCCCCTCTCCCCCCGCCCCCTCTCCCGACTAGTCTACAGAACGCGCGCCCACACTGTTTGAATTCCACTCGTTTTCTGCGGAAACAACATCAACCGCGACAGGAATGTTGTTAAAAGATACATGCTTTACCTCCTCTATACGTGTTTTTTTTATTATTAGATTTTGTCTATTCCTAGGGAAACTGTTTTTTTGTGTGCATCGCTAGATAAATTTGACTTGTTAGGTAATGTGTTTGTGCTTATTTGCTCGAGTGGGTTTTTTGTTTGTTTGTTTGTATGTTTCATTTCATTCAGACAGCACCCTGTTTGTATGATGTACAACCTTCCTCCCAACAACTCTCCTCCCAACAACCCTCCTCCAAACAACACTCCTCCCAAAAACCCTCCCCAACAACCCTCCCCAGCAACCCTCCCCAGCAACACTCCTCCAAACAACACTCCTCCCAACAACCCTCCCCAACAACCCTCCCCAACAACCCTTCCCAGCAACACTCCTCCAAACAACACTCCTCCCAACAACCCTCCCCAACAACCCTCCCCAGCAGCACTCCTCCAAACAACACTCCTCCCAACAACCCTCCCCAGCAACCCTCCCCAGCAACACTCCTCCAAACAACACTCCTCCCAACAACCCTCCCCAACAACCCTCCCCAGCAACCCTCCCCAGCAACACTCCTCCAAACAACACTCCCCCAACAACCCTCCCCAGCAACACTCCTCCAAACAACACTCCTCCCAAAACCCTCCCAACAGCTCTCCCCAACAGCCCTCCCCAACTTTCAGACAACCCTTATCCAATAAATTTGACTGTAGAACTTTGTGCTTACCACGTTGTTTTATGCATTCTTCAACAGCACAACAACCTTCTCCCACAACCTCCTCCAACAACCCCTCCCAAACCCTCCCCCCACAACCCTCCCCAAAACCAACCCTCCTCCACAACACCCTCCAACCATCCAAAACCCTCTCCAAACAACCCTCCTCCAACAACCATACTCTTCTCACAACCCTCTCAAACCATCCAAGAACCCTCCTCCAACCTTCCAACAACACTCCCCAAACCCTCCCCATCAACCCTCCAAACAACCTCCCCAATCAACCTTCCCCAAACAACTAAACCATTCCAAACAACCCTCCTCTAAACAACCCTCCTCCAAACAACCCTCCCCCAAACAACCCTCCTACAAACAACCCTCCCCCAAACAACCCTCCTACAAACAACCCTCCCCCAAACAACCCTCCCCCAAACAACCCTCCCACAACCAACCCTCCTCCAAACAACCCTCCTGCAAACAACCCTCCCCCAAACAACCCTCCCCAAACAACCCTCCTCCAAACAACTCTCCCCCAACACCTCCTCAAAAACCCTCCCCCAAACAACACTCCTCCAAACAACCCTCCAAACAACCCTCCTCCGACAACCCTCCTCCGACAACCCTCCTCCGACAACCCTGCCCAATAACCCTCTTCTAAACAACCCTTTCCAACAACCCTCCTCCAAACAACCCTCCCCAACAACCCTCCTCAAAACAACCCTCCCCCAACATACCTCCCCAACAACCCTCCTCCAAACAACGCTCCCCCAACAACCCTCCTCCAAACAACCCCCCTCCAACAACCCTCCCGCAAACAATCCTGCCCAAACAACCTTCCCCCAAACAACTCTCCTCCAAACAACCCTCCTCCAAACAACCCCCCTCCAACAACCCTCCTGCAAACAACCCTCCCCCAAACAACCCTCCTGCAAACAACCCTCCCCCAAACAACCCTCCTCCAAACAACTCTCCTCCAAAAAACCCCCCTCCAACAACCCTCCTGCAAACAACCCTCCCCCAAACAACCCTCCCCCAAACAACCCTCCTCCAAACAACCCTCCTCCAAACAACGCTCCCCCAACAACCCTCCTCCAAACAACCCTCCTCCAAACAACGCTCCCCCAACAACCCTCCTCCAAACAACCCTCCTCCAAACAACCCTCCCCCAAACAACCCTCCTCCAAACAACGCTCCCCCAACAACCCCCCTCCAACAACCTTCCCCCAAACAACCCTCCTGCAAACAACCCTCCCCCAAACAACCCTCCTCCAAACAACCCTCCTCCAAACAACCCTCCTCCAAACAACGCTCCCCCAACAACCCTCCTCCAAACAACCCTCCTCCAAACAACGCTCCCCCAACAACCCTCCTCCAAACAACCCTCCTCCAAACAACCCTCCCCCAAACAACCCTCCTCCAAACAACGCTCCCCCAACAACCCTCCTCCAAACAACCCCCCTCCAACAACCCTCCCGCAAACAATCCTGCCCAAACAACCTTCCCCCAAACAACCCTCCCCCAAACAACCCTCCTGCAAACAACCCTCCCACAACCAACCCCTCCTCCAAACAACCCTCCTCCAAACAACCCTCCTCCAAACAACCCTCCCCCAAACAACCCCCCTCCAAACAACCCTCCTCCAAACAACCCTCCCCCAAACAACCCTCCTCCAAACAACCCTCCCCCAAACAACCCTCCTGCAAACAACCCTCCCCCAAACAACCCTCCTCCAAACAACCCTCCTCCAAACAACCCTTCTTCAAACAACTCTCCCCCAACAACCTCCTCAAAAACCCTCCCCCAAACAACACTCCTCCAAACAACCCCCCAAACAACCCTCCTCCGACAACCCTGCCCAATAACCCTCTTCTAAACAACCCTTTCCAACAGCCCTCCTCCAAACAACCCTCCCCAACAACCCTCCTCAAAACAACCCTCCCCCAACATACCTCCCCAACAACACTCCTCCACACAACTCTCCCCAACAACCCTTCTCCAAACAATCCTCCTCCAACAACCCTCCTGCATACAACCCTCCTCCAAATAACCCTACTCCAACAACCTTTCTCCAAACAACCCTCCTCCCAACAACTCTCCCCAACAATCCTCCCCAAAACAACACTCCCCAAAACAACCCTCCCCAAAAAACCCTCCCCCAAACAACCCTCCCCAACAACCCTCCCCGAAGCAACCTTCTCCCAAACAACCCTCCTCCAAACAATCCTTCAAACAACCCTCCTCCAAACAATCCTCCAAACAACACTTCTCCACACAACCCTCCTTTCAACAACTTTCAGACAACCCTTCTAAAATAACGACAACCCTCCTCCACCCACCCTCCTCCGAAAACCCTCCCGCAAACAATCCTTATCCACACAACCCTCTTTCACACAACACTCCTCCAGTCAACACTCCTCCAAACAACCCTCCACCAAACCACTTCCTCCAAACAACCCTCTTTCCAAACAACCCTCCCGCAAACAACCCTCCTTTCAACAACTTTCAGACAACCCTTCTAAAATAACGACAACCCTCCTCCACCCACCCTCCACCCTCCTCCGAAAACCCTCCCGCAAACTATCCTTATCCACACAACACTCCTCGACACAACACTCCTCCGCACAACGCTCCTCCAAACAACCCTCCACCAAACCACTTCCTCCAAACCTCCCTCTTTCCAAACACCCCTCCTCTAAACAACTCTCCTTCATACAACCACCGCCTCCCTCCAACAAAATACCTGGTGGCTAGAGCACCACCATCAAGCACAAACTGGACTCTCATCAAATGCCCAGACACTCTGGGGATAAGATATAATTAATTATAGTCAAGAAAAAAAAAACACAGAAGAAAAGAAGAAGAAAAAAAGGAAGAAAAACAGAAGGAAAGCTACTTTGCCAAGAAGATAACAAGAGTCACGCCTCGCTTCACTCCGAGAAGAGTGCTTTGAAGATAAGAGAGAGAGAGAGAGAGACGTGTTTTACCTGGTGACCTAATTTGTACACAAGTTTGGGGCACTTAAATTCTCTCTCTCTCTCTCTCTCTCTCTCTCTCTCTCTCTCTCTGTCTGTCTCTGTCTCTGTCCGTGTGTGTGTGTGTGTGTGTGTGTGTGTGTGTGTGTGTGTGTGTGTGTCTGTCTGTCTGTCTGTCTGTCTCTCTCTCTCTCTCTCTCTCTCTCTCTCTCTCTCTCTCTCTCTCTCTCTCTCTCATCCAAAGGTAGAAACTGGGTTGGTGCTTTCTTAATTTTTTTTAAATTTTTTTAATCTGGATAGGAAGTTTCAATTTCATGTTTGCAAGACAGTTTCAGTTTCTAAAGGAGGCGTCGTCACTGCCTTCGGACGAATCCATACACGCTACACCACATCTGCTTGGCAGATGCCTGACCAGCAGCATAACCTAACGCGCTTAGTCAGGCCTTGAGTGCATGCATTAATATTTGTGTACCTATCAGAGTGGATTTCTTCTCTACAGGATTTTGCCAGAGGACAACACTCTCGTTGCCATGGGTTCTTTTTCAGTGCGCCAAGTTGCGTGCTGCACACGGGACCTCGGTTCATCGTCTCATCCGAATGACTAGACGCTCAGTTTGATTTTCCAGTCAAACTTGGGAGAAAGGGCGAGTGCGGGGGATTCGAACCTATACTCTCACGGACAATGTATTGGCAGATTTAAGGGTATTGACTGCTCTGCCACCATCCACCTTGTGAGGTTGGTTTGCATTGTGTGTGCTTTGTTGTTGTTTTTTCCCTGTTGTCTCTCTGTTCCAGTTTGTCTGCCTGTCCTGTCTGCCTGTCTGTCTCTGTCTGTCTGTCTGTCTGTCTGTCTGTGTCTGTCTCTCTCTCTCTTTCTCTCTCTTTCACTCACTTTTATATTGTTATATTCATAAACATTTTTTTCATTGCATTATGATTATGTACCTGTAAATGTTTACTGTGCATTTGAGTGTATTTGAATGTCATGTATGTACTTCTATAACCTTTGATATCCTGTGAGTATTTTGATTTCATTTCTCTTTGCCCAGAGGACTGGATGTAAAAATAATAAATAAATAAACAAAAAAAAGAGCATGTGCATGCTTATTCCACTTATCTCATTTAAAAAACAAAAACAAAAAACAAAAACAAAACAAAAAAAACCGTTCGTTCGTTCGTTTTCTCTATCTCTGTCTCTGTCTCTCTCTCTCCCTCCCTCTCCCTCTCACTCCCCAAGAGGAAGATGGCAGAATGGTTAAGACACTCAGTTGCCAGTACAGACAGTCCGTGAGGGTGTAATAATAATAATAATAATGGTATTTATATAGGGCTGAATCTTGTGCATAGACAAATCTAAGCGCTTTCGCACTTGTCATTCTCACGCACGCATAACTCTAAAACTGGAGAAACTGAAGACAAGGAAGAGGCAGGGAACGGAGGCTATTTTGGGAAGAGGTGGGTTTTAAGGCCAGACTTGAAAGAGCTGAGTGTGGAGGGAGACTTGACGAAGCGAAAGAGGAAGTTCATTCCAATTGCAAGGTCCAGAGACAGAGAAAGAACGGCGGCCAACAGTCGAGAGTTTGAATCTGGGTATGCGTAAATGGAGTGGATCCGAAGCTGATCGTAGTGAGCGAGATGGAGTGTAGAGGAGAAGGCAGCCACAGAGATAGGAAGGGACTGATTTGTAAATACATTTGTAGCATAGAGTGCTGATCTTGTACTTTATTCGGTGTGAGACATGGAGCCAGTGGAGATGTTGCAAAAGAGGAGTGATGTACTCAGATCTTTTCTTTCTGAGGACGAGTCGGGCAGCAGAATTTTGTATGTGCTGAAGGGACTGAATGGATGAAGCAGGCAAACCAGACAATAGAGAGTTACAGTAGTCAAGGCGAGAGAGAATGGGAGAAACGACAAGTCTAGATGTTGCGTCGGTGGACAGATATTTCCGGATGGAACTGATGCGCCGCAGTTGACAGTAGCAGGATTGACATGACTGACTGATAAATTTTTGCATGGACAGTGTGCTGTCAAGGACAACGCCGAGGTTCCTGGCTGAACTGGAAAGAGGGATGGATGTACCGCCAAATTTGATTGTGTCAGTTGTAATGGAAGAGAGATTTTGTTTAGTTCCTATGATCATTGCTTCAGTTTTGTCCGCGTTCAATTGTAACTTATTTCGAGTCATCCAATTTTGAATATCCGGGAAGCAGTTGGATGTTTCTTGCAAGAGCGACGAGGTTTTCAGGGTATGGGTTCGAATACCGCTCTCGCCCCTGTCTCCAAGGTTTGACTGGAAAATCAAACAGAGCGTCTTGTCTTTCGGATGAGACGATAAACCGAGGTCCCGTGTTCAGCCACGCACTTTGCGCACTGAAACAAGAAGCCATGGCAACGACAGTTTTATCCTCTGGCCAAAAAAAAAAAAAAAAAAAAAAAAAGCAAAAAGAAATCCACTCTGATAGGTACACACACATATTTAAGCATGCACTCAAGGCTTAGCAGATGTAGTGTAGCGTCTATGGATTCGTCCGAACGCAGCGACGCCTCCTTGATAAAGAGAAACTTGTAACTCTCTCCTCTCGTTATATCACCTCATCCAAGTGACTAAATGCTCAGTGTGTGTCTTCCAGCTGAACGTGAGAGAAAGGAGTGAGGCGAGGCCAGGAACAGAATTCAGACCATCACGGACACTCTATTGGCAGAGAATCGTCTTCAACCATTGTGCCCCCCCACCCCCACCCCCCCTCTCTCTCTCTCCCTCTTTCTCTGTCTCTCTCTCCATCTCTCTCTCTTTCTCTGTCTCTCTCTCCCTCTCTCTCTCTCTTTGTCGCTCTCTCTTTGTCTCTCTCTCCATCTCTCTCTCTTTCTCTCTATGTCTCTGTCTCTCTCACTCTGTCTCTCTCTAATCCCCCTCTCTCTCTCCCCCTCTCTTTCTCTCCATCTCTCTCACTGTCTCTGTCTCTCTCTAATCCCCCTCTCTCTCTCCCCCTCTCTTTCTCTCCATCTCTCTCACTGTCTCTGTCTCTCTCTCCATCTCTCTCTGTCTCTGTCTCTCACTTTCTCCCTCTCTCTCCATCTCTCTCTTTCTCTCTCTCTCTGCCTCTCTCTCACCATCTCTCTCTCTTTCTGTCTGTCCATCTCTCTGTCTCTCTCACTCCATCTCTCTCTCTTTCTCTCTGTCTCTGTCTCTCTTTTTCTCTCTCTCCATCTCTCTCTGTCTCTCTCTCCATCTCTCTCTCTTTCTGTCTGTCTCTCTCTCCATCTCTCTCTCTTTCTCTCCCCCTGTCTCTCTCTCCATCTCTCTTTCTCTCTGTGTGTCTCTGTCTCTCTCTTTCTCTCTCCATCTCTCTGTCTCTCTCTCCATCTCTCTCCATCTCTCTGTCTCTCTCTCCATCTCTCTGTCTGTCTGTCTGTCTGTCTCTCTCTCTCTCTTTCTCTCCCCCTGTCTCTGTCTGTCTCTCCATCTCTCTCTCTCTCTCTCTCTCTCTCTCTCAGTGTTTTATACAAGTACAGATTTGGCATTGTTTGGAATGCTCAAGGGGCGGGGAATGTGTAAGACTGTTCCTTTCAGAATTCAAACAACGAATCCTAGATTCTTTTGGGGCCAGACTGGTATGCCTCACTTGAAAAGCATGGTTTCTTTCAGGTATATTCCAGTTTCAATCAGTCAGAATCTCTCAAAAGTCTACTTTCACCACCTTAAGAATGTAAACGTAAGAAGGTGTCTTGCTAAGTTTAGAATTGGTATGCCCCCCCCCCCCCCACCCCACCCCCCATAAAACATAGTTATTTGCGATACAGACCCCATTTAGATAATGATGAAAGCTATTGTCTTTCCTGTCGTAATGCCATTGAAAATGAAGTGCATTTTTTTTGTGTGTGTCACAAATATCAGGATCTGAGAGGAGATTTAATTAATACCAGTTAAGTGTCACAGATATCCGTCAGTCACTCTTCAAGCTTTCTTTGATTCTAGCCTGTGAAAACGTTGATATTATAACAACATTTTCTTTGTTTATATATAGAGCACATAGCCGCAGAAAAAAGAATGTCTCAATAATATTTCCAATAATGCATGATGTTGGGTTTTTTTTCGTGAAACTGTGTACTCCTATTGTTATGGGCCAGAGGCCTGACAATTAAAACATTTTTTTACTTTGACTTTGACTTTGACTTTGACTTTTGACTTTGACTCTCTCTCTCTCTCTCTCTCTCTCTCTCTCTCTCTTCTCTAGCTCTCCTGACGATCACAACCGTTCGTGGATACACCATTTGTGGATAAAACCTGTCTTTCCCAAAAGGAGGTTTTGCCAGTCTAATATCAGCCCCTGGCATGGTGACACTGGAAAATCGGCTTTCCTGTGTATAATGTCACACCCATCACAAACTTCCCTTTTCCCGCCATAATCTGGATTCCTATCGCTGTGGCCGTCGGAAGAAAGAAAGGAAGGAAGGAAGAAAGAAAAAAGAAAGAGGAAGAAAAGGAAGAGGAAAGAAAAGAAGGAAGGAAAAAGGGAAGAAACAAAGGAAGGTAGGAAGGAAGGAAGAGAAAGGAAGGAAGGAAGGAAAGAAGAGGAAAGAAAAGCAAGGAAGGAAGGAAGAAACAAAGGAAGGAAGGAAGAAAGAAAGAAACAAAGAAACAAAGGAAGGAAGGAGAAGAAAGAAAGAAAGGAAGAGGAAGGAAAGAAGAAAGGAAGGAAGAATGGAAGAAAGAAAGGAAAAAGAAAGAAAGGAAGGAAGAAGGAAAGGAAGGAAGAAAGAAAGAAAGGAAGAAAGAATGGTGGTTTCTTCTTCTTCTTCTTCGTTCGTGGGCTGCAGCTCCCACGTTCTCTCTCTCTCTCTCTCTCTCTCTCTCTCTCTCTCCATCTCTCTCTCTCTTTCTCTCTCTGTCTCTCTCTCTATCCATTTCTCTCTCTCTCTCTCTCTCTCTCTCTCTCTCTCTCTCTCTCTCTCTCTCGCTCTCTCCGGTCTTTTCCAAATGGAGGTTTTGCCAGTCTAATATCAGCCCCGGGCATGGTGACACTGGAAAATCGGCTTTCCTGTGTATAATATCAGACCCATCACAAACTTTCTTTCCCCGCCATAATCTGGATTCCTATCTCTGTGGCCGTCGGAAGAAAGAAAGGAAGGAAGGAAGGAAGAGGAAAGAAAAGGAAGGAAGAAAGAAGGGAAGGAAGGAAGAGAATGGAAGGAAGAAAGAAAGAAGGGGAAGGAAGGAAGGAAAAGAAAGAAAGAAAGGAAGAAAGAAAGGAAGGTAGGAAGGAAGGAAGAGAAAGGAAGGAAGGAAAGAAGAGGAAAGAAAAGCAAGGAAGGAAGGAAGGAAGAAAGGAAAAGAAAGAAAGGAAGGAAGAAGAAGAAAGAAAGAAGGAAGAGGAAGGAAAGAAGAAAGGAAGGAAGAATGGAAGAAAGAAAGGAAAAAGAAAGAAAGGAAGGAAGAAGGAAAGGAAGGAAGGAAGAAAGAAAGAAAGGAAGGAAGAAAGAATGGTGGTTTCTTCTTCTTCTTCTTCGTTCGTGGGCTGCAACTCCCACGTTCTCT
>NC_134894.1:46499721-46504721 GCF_041734735.1 Babylonia areolata | reverse complement strand
TAGGAACAATAAAACTGAGCGTCTAGTCATTCGGATGAGACGCTAAACCGAGGTCCCGTGTGCAGCGCACACTGGAAAAAGAACCCATGGCAACAAAAGTGTTGTCCTCTGGCAAAATTACGTGAAAAGAAATCCACTCTGATAGGTGACACAAATATCTAAGCATGCACTCAAGGCCTGACAAAGCGCGTTGGGTTATGCTGCTGGTCAGGCATCTGCCGAGCAGGTGTGGTGTAGCGCATATGGATTTGTCCGAGCACGGTGATGCCTCCTTGAGAAGTGAAACTGAAAGTGAAAATTCTAAATGTAATTATACTTCTTTTTTTGTTTGTTATTTGCTTGTTTGTTTTTGTTTTGTTTTCTCATCCGTAAGGTCAACGCTGTGTATGCGTTTAAAAGCTGTGAGTGATAGCATTTATTTTACTTGTTTCCGCATAAGAGCCAAGCGGTTGTATAATAGATACATCATTTTAGTATTCATGTTATTTTGCGGGAAAGGGTATTTATCTCTTCTTTTTTCTTCTTCTTTTTTCTTTTTTTTTTTCACTTTTGGCCTCCATCGAAATTTATTCCGGGCTTAAATTGTTGCTTTGGGGATTCTCTGGGTGACGTAGTGTCAACGAATTGGAAACGGTTGAAAACGGGGAGCGCGGGGGGGGGGGGGGGGGGGGTGAGGGGGTGAGGAGGGTATTCTTTTCTTTATTCTTATTGGATTGTTTGTCTTTCGGTTCATCTTTTTTTTCTCCAGTTTTCTTTCTTTCTCTCTTTCTTTGTTTTCTTTCTTCTCTGTCTTTGTCCGTGTTTCTGTCTGACTGGGCCTGTCTCTTTGTTAGTCTGTCTGTCTGTCTGTCTCTCAGACACACGAAAATGGAAATAATCATGCGTGTATATTTTTTTCCTGACAATGATCGATCAACCAACAACAACAAAGAAAGATAAAGGAAGAAAGGAAGAAAAAGAAAGAAAGAAGGAAAGAAAGAAAAAAGGAGGGAAGGAAGGAAGGAAGAAAGAAAGAAAAAAGAAAGGGACGGAGGGAAGAAAGTAGGAAGAAAGAAAGAAAGAAAAAGAAAGAAAGAAAGAAAGGAAGGAAGAGAGAAAGAGAGAAAGAAAGAAGGAAAGAAGGAAGGAAAAAAGGAAGGAAGGGAGGAAGAAAGAAAAAAGGAAGGAAGGAGGAAAGGGATTAAGGAAGGAAAAAAGAAAAGGAAGGGAGCACGAAAGGAAGTGAAGGAGGGAAGGAAGGAAGGAAAGTTGTGTTTGTGAGATAAGTGGAGGATGGCAAGATCGAGAAAAAAAGAAAAGAAAACACGAAGACGAAGAAGAACATTTAATTCATTCACAAGTGAAAAATGGAGGATGGTTATAGAACGCGCACGTACACACACACACACACACACACACACACACACACACACACACACACACACACACACACACCACACACACACCTACACGCAGATACACACACACACACGCGCGCGCAGATACATACATACATACGCGCAACACACACACACACACACACACACACACACCACCACCACCACCACCACCACCACAACAACAAAAGAAAAGCCAATACTAACAAGCTAACTAACAAGCAAAAAAAACAAAAACAAAAAACGCGGTGGCATTTGAAAAGTTCTATCCATTCACCCGTCAACATCCACCCATAAAACTTTCGACAAAAGCAAGTGGAAATGATGGTTCAGGGGGGTAAACTTTCTTCCTGTCCAGAAAGCAGCCCCGGCGTTTTTTTGTGTTCGTTCGTTCATAATTGGTGGGGTGGTTTGTCGCATGCATTGGCACAAGCAAGTTGTGTGTGTGTGTGTGTGTGTGTGTGTGTGTGTGTGTGTGTGTGTGTGTGTGTGTGTGTGTGTGTGTGTGTGTGTGTGTGTGTGTGTGTGTGTTTGTGAGATGCTCAGTTCTTCTTAGAGAGGGATTTTTTTTTTTTTTTTTTTTTTTTGCAAGAATGTCATTGCTTTGAGAGATAGTTCTCAAAATCAATCTAGACATGCTCTAGAGGCGGGTAGTAAATGTTTGTTTTATCGAAATTTCAAAAGTGGATTTCGTAGAGAAAAATATATAGGTCAAATGCCTGATAATGACATTATCAGGTTCTTCAGATTAATTTTCGAAGTAGTAATCATAAGCTGGAAATAGAAACAGGGAGACAAAAAGGCATACCACGAGAGTTACGGCTTTGTAAGGTTTGTAACATGTCTGTGATTGGGGATGAGTTTCATTTTTATAACGGAATGTCCCAATTATGATCAGTTTCGAAATAGATATGTTCCTAAAAAAATATTTGTCTCCAAAAGGAGGCAGAAAAGTCATTTTAGCTGTAAGTAAGATGATTAGATTTGCAAATGTTACCTAGCTACACTTTTGGAGTTAAAAGACATTTGTGTTTTCTCAACTTTTATGTGACATTGTTGTGTAGTTGTAAATGTTTGTTAATGGCATGAAAGGATTATTTTGCAGTAATCCTCCATACTCCAATAGTAGTGAAAGGATTATTAAAACTTGAACTTCTGTGTGTGTGTGTGTGTGTGTGTGTGTGTGTGTGTGTGTGTGTGTGTGTGTGTGTGTGTGTGTGAGGGCGGTCAGATAATTGTTGTGATTTGCGAGTGACGGGAAGTGATAACTGCAGACACTCTGTTTATGGCGGTGGTGGTGGTGGTGTTCTAATTGTGACTGTCACTGCTATCACAGAAATCAGAGAGCGGACTAGAAACCCCCACCCAGCCCAGCACAAACACCCAGACAACACAAACACAAGACTAAAATAATTCAGGGTTCACATACATTTATTCAATCACACACAGAACTTGCCAAATAAAACAATAACCACAATCCCAGCTGCAACAACTGATACACTTAAATGACAACAGAATGGATAAATAACAACACACAAAAAACAGAGCTCTAAGACATGGCCGCCCAGCTGCAAACAGTCCGGAGAATGCTACCAGTGAACTAAAGACGTTTGATGAATACATAAACTGAAGCACTGCACAACACAAGAGGAAAACGACGACTTCAACGGTGAAGACTGAAAACGGATGAAGATGACGAAACTAGAGCACAAACGATGACAGCGATGAGAAGAGGGCAGCAGGAAGACAGCAGTCAGCAGACATCAGGAGCACCAACGGCTGCCCGGCCAACACAGGCTGAAGAGGGGAAAGCACAGGAAGTGGGACGCTGCTAACCGCCAACCGGGTACCACTACCCAGACAGACGACACATGTCCAGCAGGGCACTCCCTCTGAGCTGGAGCACACAGAACATTGATACAGGGCCACCCGGAGGAAAAGCCATCCTCACTTGAGGGTACCAACTAACGTCAAGCAGCAGGAACAAACAGCTCTGCCATAAAATAATATCTTTTAACTATTATTGTTTTCTTTTTAATATCATGAGATTCGTTTCCCCATTCATCTGTGTTTGGTGACGTGAAATCGGATTTTTTGTGCGGTAGATTCCGTAGGAGAGTGCTACAAGGTCCATTTGTGCGTCGACCTGTGTTCGTGGCTGTACTTCAGCCATTGTACCGGCGGCCTCTTTAGAAGCGGTGGTCTTCTACCAGAACATTACACGCCACGATTAACACGAAGCCGAAATCAGTATTTACTTTGTTCTTTGTGTGTTAACCTTTCCTTTTTTTCTTCTTCTTCTTTTTTCCCCAAACCCTTTTGGGTTTGTTATCGCAATTTATTATTTTTTTACCTGAATATGAACTGTATTCAGGGGGGTTTTTTGTTTGTTTTGTTTTTATTCCAAGTTTCACCCACATTCTTACCCTCATTTGCCCAGTTTCCCCCAACCCTCCATTCATCCACATCTCCCACCCCTTCTAACCGATAATACTCAGATGTATTCATAAATACTTTAACAAAATGTCTTCAATCACCGATATGTGTGACGGGACATTAAACAAAAATTCCTCCCCAAACCCAAACAGGCACGACCTTCCTCAAAGAAGGCCGCGTGCGCAAAGCCTAGAGAAGTGTCACTGACAGAACAGAGAGACTACTCTGCTCAGCAGCGACACAAACACACAAACGAGACTCCCCGATTGCACGAAAAAAAACGCACAACCGGGAGCTAACACACACTAAATGAATGCTCGAATGGGAGAGGGTAAACGGGGAAGGTAATGCACAAAACACTCCACACGAGATTGTCATGAGTTGTGACAGTGTAGTGTGCGTGTGGACGTGTATGTGTATGTCTGTGTGTGTGTGTGTGTAAGTGTGTGTGTCTGTGCCTGTGTGTATGTGTGTGTGTGCGCGCGTGTGGGGGGGGGGGGGGTAGGAGGGGGGGTAGGGCGTACAAACATGATAAAAACATCTGAATCATATTTCTGTTCACTATAATAAAAGATTTTTAGAGAGAGAGAGAGAAATGGATAGAGAGAGAGAGAGATACACATACAGAGAGATAGTATGTGTGTGTGGGGGGGGGGGGATGGGGGGGGGTAGGGCGTACAAATATGATATAAAGATCTGAATCATATTTCTGCTCACCATCAGGAAAGATTTTTAGAGGGATAGAGAGATGGATAGAGAGAGAGACAGATAATCATACAGAGAGATAGAGCTGAGTGACCGACCAAGTGACTGACTGACTGACTAAATAGATGAATAAATAAATGAATAAAGAAGGAACGAAAGAAAGAAAGAAAATGTTGACGAGTCATTGTCGAAATGCGTGAAAACGAATCCCCATTTTATCTACGAATGTTTTTTTTTCCCCCGAAGACTTGTCCTCTGTTTAAAGAAGAAGAAAACAACAACAACAACAACAACAACAAAAACCAAACGAAAAACCGGGAAAAGTATACAAATTCGCATGCCCAAAGAGATGATGCAAATACCATATATTATATTACTCTTTTCTTTTTCCGCCTCTGAGACGGGGGTGGGACTGAAAACGCTAATTATGAAAGATCATACCTTTGAGCCTTAGTTCGATGATGTTGGGAGATGGTTTTAGGG
>NC_134894.1:46492221-46494721 GCF_041734735.1 Babylonia areolata | reverse complement strand
AACAAAGATAATCTATATATATATATATGATAACAGGTATACAAAACGAAAGATTGTTTGCGAGCGTCTTACACATCCCAGGCGCAAAAACCAAAATGAATGCAACATAGAAAGAGTTCCCAATTATCAGATCCAGGAAAAGACCAAACAGAAATGTTCGCGTAATTCGACAGATTCTTGTCGGAACGACATAGTTTGACGCTGAGCTCAATAAATGAATCCTATCTAAACAATAGAAAGTTCACCTCTTTCGTAAAATTTATAAGTTATGATCAAATGTTTCTTTGACGGGGTGGTCCAAGTACCAAAGAATCATTTTCCAAACATGTCTGCATTCTTAGAAGGTATGACCTAATGTTTCTTTGAAATGATTAAAAAAAACAACGAATCATTGATAAACACTTCTGCATTCTTCGAAGGCATGATCTAATGTTTCTTTGAAAGGGTTAAAGAAGCAATGAATCATTGCTAAACACTTCTGCATTCTTAGAAGGCATGATCTAATGTTTCTTTGAAAGGGTTAAAGAACCAATCAATCATTGCTAAACACTTCTACATTCTTAGAAGGCATGATCTAATGTTTCTTTGAAAGGGTTAAAGAAGCAGTGAATCATTGATAAACACTTCTGTATTCTTAGAAGGTTGATCTAATGTTTCTTTGAAAGGGTTAAAGAAGCAATGAATCATTGATACACTCTTCTGCATTCTTAGAAGGTATGATCTAATGCTTCTTTGAAAGGGTTAAAGAAGCAATGGATCATTGATAAACACTTCTGCATTCTTCGATGGCATGATCTAATGTTTCTTTGAAAAGGCTTCAAGCACCAAAGAATGAATCATTGCTATAGATTTCTGTATTCTTACAAGGTATGATCTAATGTTTCTGTGAAAGGATTAGAACACCAACGAAATATTGCGAAAGATTTCTGTATCATTAACATCTATAATCTACTGTTTCTTTGATAAAGTTAAAGCACTAACGAACCATTGCTAAACACTTCTGTATTCTTAGACAAGCATGATCTAATGTTCCTTTGAAAGTATTGAGGTATCAACGAACCAGTGCTAAACTGTGCGTTTCTCTCATCTGTGATCAGATGGTTTTCCCCCTTACTTTTGTGAGGTTAAGAACTGAAAAGAGAAAATAGTTCAGACAAAAATAAATAAATAAATAAATAAATAAATAATAGAAGGTAAAGCACCAACGAATCACTGTTTAACATTTTCTGTATTTTCAGAGAAGGTAAGATCTAAGGTTTGTTTGAAATGCTTCAAGCACCAATGAATCATTTTCTCAATTGTACTTTCCTCTCTTCAGCAATAGTCAGATCCCCCCCCCCCCCCCCCCCCCGCCCCCACAAACACACACACACACACACACACACCAGCTCCCCCTTCCTTTGTGAAGGACGACAACTTAAAAAAAAAGGGTGGAAAACAGAAAGGAAAAAATCGCCATAAATCGACAGTAGTGCGTTTCACGACAGACGGACGACAACTTAAAAATATATATATCAAAAAAAAAAAGGAAAAAAAGTAGAAAAAGAAAGAAAGAAAGAAGGAGAATAAGAAGAAAAAGAAAGTAAAGGAGAAAAAAAAAAACTCGCCATGAATCGACAGCAGTGCATTTCACGACAGAAGGACGACAGCTTGAAAAAAAGTACATATTATATATAAAGGAAAAAAGTGAAAAAGAAAAAAAGAAAGAAAGAAAGAGAAGAAGGAGAAGAAGAAAAAAGAAAGAAAGAAAGAAAGAAAGAAATGGAAAAAAAAATCGCCGTAAATCAACAATAGCGCATTTCACGACAAAAGGACGACAACAGAAACAAAAAACAAAATTAAACAAGGAAAGAAAGAAATGGGGGGAAAAAAAGCAAAAGAAAACAAAGACAGGCAGACAGACAGAGAGAAAGAAAGAAACAAACAAAAAGGAAGCAAGAAAACATCTCCATAAATCGACAGTGGTGCATTTCAGTAGGACTGCGATCAGCACCCATACATCCCCCCCCCCCCAGCCCCCCCTCGCCCTCATGTCATTGCTGATTGCTGTTCAGTACAAAAGGATTCGTCTGTTTCTGGCACTCTTTCTGCCCGAGGGTTCGACGAGTGTCCTGTCTGTAACTCTGGTGTCTGGGTCAGTGGATTTACTGACGTAATTTACCGACGCAAGCGAGGTCGGTTTCTCCCTGTGTGTGTGTGTGTGTGTGCGTGTGCGTGTGTGTGTATGTGTATGTGTGTGTGTGTGTGTGTGTGTGTGTGTGTGTTATAAATCACCGCAGCTTCGTGTGGAACTGGATCCGGTTCGCATTTTCCAGTTTCAACCATTCATTGATCGTGACACCACCCTCAATGGCTTCTTCAGAGTTTGAGAAGATTTTTTTTTTTTTTTTTACCGATGGTTCCCCCAAAAATGTGATGAAGGTGTTCCTGCCTCTGTGTTTTCTGTCCCTCTGTTCCAGGCTGGTCATTCATTAACAAAGCTCCTGCCAAGGACGCCATA
>NC_134894.1:46464721-46479721 GCF_041734735.1 Babylonia areolata | reverse complement strand
TTAAAATATAAATAAAATAAATCTTAAATGATAATAATAATATTGATAATTATAATGATGATAATGATAATAATAATAATTAATTAATAAATAAATAAGTAAATAAATAATAAAAGTAAAATAAAATAAAATAAATAAAATAAAAAATAACAAAAAAATGAAATGAAATAAAATTTAAAAAATAAAATAAAATAAATAAATAAATAAATAAAATAAGAGATAAATACATTAAAGATACAGTAACTACCAATAATAATAATAATAATAATAATAATAATAAGGTGGTGTGAGGCCAGAGATACTAAGGCTGCGTTCACACTAAGATCACCAGCCAGTTGCTGACGGCAGCTCAGTGGCCGATAATTGTACGCACGTCATAAGGGAGGGTGTGCAGGCCCGCTTTCGTCGGATTTCCGTCGGACTGCCTGGGCAATTTTTAGCGAGAACCGCGTGCGCATGCGCATGTCCATTTCCTCTTTTTTTTTCTAGGACACTGAAAGGCTGAAACTACGTCGTAGAAATCGCTGTTCTGACGAAAAGATTTTGAACATTTTCGGTGATTTTTTTTTTTTTTTTTTTTTTTTTACAAGAAATATTTGGTTTTATAATTACACCCATTATTTGCTTTAGTCTTCCATGTTTACTTTGAGCGTGTTTCTTGTGATATATCTCCCATCATATATTCGAACTAATCCATTTATAAACTCTCTGACTAGTTGTCCGAACAAAAGTAGTGCACACTCAGAGAAGCCATTAACAGTGGTGGGTTGCCCGTGTCGTCATGTGACCTACTTTTCGCGCGCGATGCGAGCGACGAAAAGTCCACCCTCCCTGTTTTTACGCTTTTTCGCCAAGTATGCAGGGGGTTAAGTGTTCGTTTACACTGGCTATCAGCCGTCTCCAGAGAGCTTTTAGATTAATCGCGAGCACACAGATCAGATGGATGGCCGGTCCAAGCGACGGAACTCTTCAATGATACTAATAGCCTTTATCCAAATAATATTCGTGTTTTGTTTTTTGTTGTTTGTTGTTGTTGTTGTTGTTTGTGGGGTTTTTTTTTTTGGTTTGTTGTTGTTGTTGTTTTTTTATTTTTCCTGTCTGGAGAATGTCGTAGCTGACAGCAACTGGCTGAGTCTGACTTGAAATGCGTTGCTGTATCAAGCTGACGACAATTGGTGATGATGATATGGATGTTAATTTATACAGCGCCTATCCTCGGTCGGAGACCAAGCCCTAAGCGCTTTACATACACGGAGTCATTTGCACAACAGGCTGCCTACCAGGGCTAGGGTAGAGCCGACTGACGGTTGCCATTGGCGCTCATCATTCGTTTCCTATGCCATCAAATCAGGTTTCTGTCACGCACACACACACACACACACACACACACACACACACACACAGACATGTAACATTTTGCGTGTATAACCATTTTAATTCATTTACCCCGCCCACTGGTCTAAAAATAGATGGATAGCGCATGCCTTCTTTGAGCCCCTTTGCTAACTGAAGCCAGCGGAAGTGTTCAATCAGCCATTTTGCTTCTCGTGTCAGTACAGCACGAAGCGGTAACTTCATTTGTGTAGCTGAATTCATGGCAAGCTTTCACTTGCTCGCGGCATTAGTTCAGCTGACATTCATGTGTGTGTCTCCACAGCAAATCTGCGCCACGTGTCACTGCACTGTTTTCCGGTAATAACTTTGGTAGATAAACCATTGGCAGATTTCAATCAAGACGCAACATTTCGCATGTCGTGGGGGCAAGCATGACACAGTTTCATCGAAGATACACGGATACCGCCCAGAAACTACCACCAGTTAGCAGACGACTTCTTAACGGACTGACGGCCGGATACGAGTAACAATATGTCGTCCAGTTGGCTTCAGCTTTCCTGGCCAATGAGCTATAGATTAGTGACCCCACCATGTAGATAACCATACAGGGATGTGCATGCAGGGTATGTTCCTGTTTCCATAACCCAACCTAAAGCTGACATGGATTACAGGATCTGTAACGTGCGTATTTGATACTCTGTATGCGTATACACACGGAAAGAGGTTCCAGGCACTAGCAGGGTTCTGCCCACCAGGCGCCCTTTCCGAGATTCGAACCCGGGACCCTCAGATTGAAAGTCAAACGCTTTAACCACTCGGCTGTTGCGGCCGTCAACTGGTAATCAGCAAGTGGCTGGGTTTTGTGTGTGTGTGTGTGTGTGTGTGTGTGTGTGTGTGTGTGTGTGTGGAACGTACCCTGAGACAAGATAACCAAGAATCGAGAATGAAAGGGGGGCGTGGGGAGATTGGGGAGGGGATGTTTAGGGGTGGAGGGGAGGGGGGCAACGAGGGATAAATAAATAAATATAAATGAATAAATAGCCCTGCTCTCGTGGTGACCTCAGTTTCGATGTCCCTCCACTTCCGTGCTTGGGGTGAGTCCTGTCAATGTTTTAAGTGTTGGCAGATTCATGAGGGGGCTGTTGTTTCAGGACGTGGTGGTGGTCTCCACTCTGGGAGGGACGCTTACTCAGTCTGGCTCCGCGACTAAGCCATTGTCGTCGTTAGTAGGGGGCTTAGTAGGTGGTGTCCTAAGTACGTTAAATCAGAACAGGCACCACTGAGCACCACCGAAGTGACTCAACAGCAGTGCAGGTTCTCCGTTGGTGTGTGGCCTCCTGGCGACCTAACATCGATGAGTTCCCTGCGGACTGCCGACGCTGGAACTGCGACGGACGAACCCGCGGGTGTGGCCGTGTGTGTGTGTGTGTGTGTGTGTGTGTGTGTGTGTGTGTGTATGTAGACAAGTATATAATATTATTATGCGTGCTCCTTGTGCGTGTACGCGCGTACACACAAGCACGCGTACAAGCGCTCATGCGCACGCATACGCAAAATACATTTTCTCTGTACACACCCATACTTTGTCTCTCTGTCTCTGTGTCTGTCTTTCTCTCTTTGTCTCTGTGTCTCAGTCTCTGTGTCTCTCGTCTCTCTCTCTCTGAGTCTCTCTCGACCTCTCCCCTCTATCTCTCTCTCCTCTCCTCTCTCTCTCTCTCTCTCTCTCTCTCTCATTCCACTTTACACCCCTTCGAACTGATTTCGTTTCGTTTCATTAACGTTTCCATTTATTTCGTTTCGTTGTCGTTTCACTTTTCCAGACGCCTGCACTCAAAGCAACACTGCTCATTGTATTGCTTGTTCCACTTTACCCCCCCCCCCCCCCCCCCTCCCCCCCCAAGGGGTGGCCCTTGACATAGAATTTCGTTTTGTTTCGTTTGCCTGCACTCATTGCAACACTGCTAATTCTGCTGATTATTCCACTTTACCCCTCCTCAACCCCCCCCATCCCCCACGCACACACACACACCACACACACACACACACACACACCTCTCCCACCTCCCATCCTCATGAACTAGAATTTCGTTTCATTAAACGTTTCCATCCATTTCATTCGTTTCGTTTCGTTTCGTTTCTGGGGTTTCCAGACGCCCTGCATTGCAACACTGCTCACTCTGCTGCTTACTTACTTCACTTTAATTAACTCCCTTGCATTAGAAGAATTTTGTTTCGTTTCCTTTCCATTCATTTCATTTCGTTTCCTTTCTATTCCCAGACGCCTCCACTGCCCTCGGAACACCGTCCACCTGAACCTGTTCGTGGCCCACGTCCTTCGCGCCACCCTGTCCTTCCTCCGCGACAACCTCCTCGTGCACCACCTCGGCCTGCCCAATGACGTCATCGAGACGGCCCCTGGCGTCATCGTCTTCAATGACGACGGCACCACGGTAAGGGAGGGGAAGGGAAGGAGGTGGTGGAGAAGGGTGTGTGAGGGGGTGTTGGGGGTCGGGGTTGGGGTGGGGTGGGGGTCAAAGAAAGAGAGAGAGGGGGGGGGGGGGAGAGAGATGGTAATGTTTTGATGACGTTTTATTAAAGAAAGACAACATAAGGTTCACTTCAGTAGAGAGTTGAGAGTGAGAGACAGACAGACAGACACACACAGAGAGAGAGAGAGAGAGAGAGAGAGAGAGAGAGAGAACGAACAAACGAACTTTTTTTTTAATGAGGGAAGTGGAATAAGCATGCACATGCTTTTTTTTTTTTTTTTACATCCATCCCCCAGGGCAAAGAGAAATGAAATCAAACTACTCACAGGATATCAAAGGTTATAGAAGTGCATACATGACATTCAAATACACTCAAATGCACAGTAAACATTTAAAGGCACATAATCATAATGCAATGAAAAAAATGTATATAAATATAATAATATGAAAGTGCAATATGAGAGAGAGATGAGGAGGAGGAGGAGGAGGAGAGAGAGGGGGGAGGTAGAGAGGGAGGAAGAGAAAGAGGAGAGAGAGAGAGGGAGGGAAGAGGAGAGAGTGAACGACAGAGAGAGAGTGAGGGAGGATAAATGGAGGGAAAAAAGAAAGGAAGGGGGCGGGGGGGGGGGGGGGATTTCACATTCGAAAAATGTATTACGAATAATAAGGAAACAGAAAAAAGTAATAAATTGCAAAACAATTATGTTAACTGATTCTAAACCGATTTTGTCTTATGCGTTTGCGTCACTTCTGTTTTTGAATGCTTTGATTTGCGGAATCTGGTATCTGGCTTTAAAAAAAAAGGTATAGAATAAAAACTTAGCAAAGTCAAGAATTTTATCTTCAGAAGCTTTTAACAAAATGCGGATTTTGATTTTCGAAATGGGCAATTCTGTGTAAATGCTTAGCTCTGTATTCAGCATACTTTGGGCACAATAAAAAAAAGATTAGGGGAACTTCAGTTCAAAGAAAGTGAAAGGGGTGAGTTTCATTTTCAGTTTTTCATGGAGGCGTCACTCCGTTCGGACAAAGCCGTATACGCTAGACCATATCTGCATGCATGCATATCTACCTATCTATTAAATTTTTTTTAAATTTATATATATATATATGTGTGTGTGTGTGTGTGTGTGTGTGTGTGTGTGTGTGTGTGTGTTCGTTCTTTAGTTTAGCGTCTTTTCACGATCAGTGATATCAGACGGTTTAAAAAAAAAAGAAAAAAAAAGAAACACCCAAAAAACAGGGAAGAGGGGTGGAGGGGGTGGGCGGGGGCGGGTGTGTGTGTGTGTGTGTGTGTGTGTGTGTGTGTGTGTGTGTGTGCAGATATGGTCTAGCGTATACGGCTTTGTCCGAACGGAGTGACGCCTCCATTGCTCAGTCTTCTTAATTAACCATTCTGGTGATAAAACAGGGAAGGAAAGAGAAAGGGATGAAGATGGGATAGAGAGAAGAATCAGAAGGAAAAACAAATAAAACTGCACGCAGGAAAAAATACCCCCCCAAAAATGGGTGGCGCTCTCAGTGTAGCGACGCACTGTCCCTGGGGAGAGCAGCCCGAATTTCACACAGAGAAATCTGTTGTGATATTAGAGAAAAGAGAGAGAGAGAGAGAGAGAGAGAGAGAGAGAGAGAGAGAGAAATGCAAATACAATACAACTTCATTATTTCAGTAAGAGAAATCAAGTATGGTGAAGTGTTGCTGTTGTTGTTGTTGTTTTCACAAACAGCTCTGGCTAAAGCGCGTCGCCACAGTTCAGCGCCACAAGCACCGTGTCTGTTTGAAAGTGCCCCATTAAAAAAACAAAAAAAACAAAAACGCATATTCACAGTATCAGCCCAGGAATGATGTGACATAATGTGATATATTAATCAAAATAAAGACAACAAAAAGTCAAAAGAAATATCAAATGGCCCTTGCAAAAAAACAAAAAAAAAAAAAAAACACATTGATATTTGACACCAGGCTTACATATACATACACAATGTTTTGTTTGTTTGTTTTTCGTTTTTTAGTCTCTCAGTCTGTGGGCGGATTTATTCATATATCTATCCATTTGTTCATTTTCCGGGGTGTCATCAATATTTTTAATCTAATCTGAAGGTTATATCTACTCCTAAAATAAGACAAGATGGCTAGCACAAAATGCGGCATTTTATGGCTTTGAATTAATGTGGCAAAAACGTTATCAAAACGTTATTGCAATCTTTTAAATTTTTTTTTTCTTTCTATCCCCCTTTTTTTTTTCAGTCTGTACTCCTAAATGTTGCTGACATTATTAATTACTTTTATCTGTTCTTACAGAAATATACTTTGAGCGGCTTTGTTGCTTTTATTGTTGTTGTTGAAGTTTTCTGTTCGTCGTTTGCCTTTTTTTTTAATGTTGAGATAATAAAGTTACCTTATTGTTGTCCTCCTCCTCCTCCTCCTCCTCCTCCTTTTACTCTTCATCTTCCACCTCCTCTTCTTCTTCCTCCTCTCCTCCTCCTCCTCCTCCTCCCCTCATCGTCTTACTCTTCCTCCTCCTCTTCCTATTCCTCCTCTCCCTCATCCTTCTTCTCATCCACCTCTTCCTCGTCCTCCTCCTCCTCTTCCTTCTCCTCTTCCTTTTCTCCTTCCTCCTCCTCTTCCTCTTCCTCCTTTTTCTTCTTCCTCCTTTTCCTCTTCCCCCTCACCCTCCTTTTCTTCGTCCTTCTCCTATTTCTTCTCCTCCTCCTCTTCCTCCTCCTTCCCTTCCTCCTCTTCCTCTTCTTCCTCCTCCTCTTCTTCCTCCTTCTTTCTTCCCCCTCCTTCTCGTCTTTTCCTCCTCTTCCTCCTCCTTCTCTTCTTCCTCCTCTTCCT
This sequence comes from Babylonia areolata, assembly GCF_041734735.1. Taxonomy (NCBI): domain Eukaryota; kingdom Metazoa; phylum Mollusca; class Gastropoda; order Neogastropoda; family Buccinidae; genus Babylonia; species Babylonia areolata. The sequence goes on along the minus strand of NC_134894.1, from coordinate 46,473,058 downwards.
CCTAATCCTTTTCCTTCCTCCTCCTCTCCCTCCCCTGCTCCTCTTCCTCCTTCTCCTCTACTTCTGCACCCTTCTCTACCCCCTATTCCTCTTTCTCCTCTTATTCTCCTCCTCATCCACCTCCTCTCCCTCCTCCTCATCCTCCTCATCCTTCTCCTCCTCACATTCCTCCTTCTCTCTCTTCCTCTACCTCCTCCTCTTCCTTCCTCCTCCTCTTCCTCCTCCTCTTTCTCCTCCTTACCCTCCTCCTCTTCCTTCTCCTTCCTCCTGTTCATCCTCCTTCTCCTCACATTACTCCTCCTCTTCCTTCGCTTCTTTCTCCTCCTCCTCCTCCTCCACTTCTGCACTCTCCTCTACCTCCTCCTATTCTTCTTTCTCCTTTTACACTCCTCCTCTTCTTCCACCCTCTTTTTCCTCCTCTTCCTCCTCCTCTTTCTATTCCTCTTCCTCCTCCTTCTTTTCATCCTCCTGTTACTCCTCCTCTCCTCACATTCCTCCTCTTCTTCTTCTTCCTCCTCCTCTTTCTCCTCCTCTCCCTCCTCCTCTTCCTTCTGCACCCTCCTCTACCTCCTATTCTTCCTTGTCCTCTTACACTCCTCTTCTTCCCCCCTCTTTTTCCTCTTCCTCCTCCTCTTTCTATTCCTCTTCCTCCTCCTTCTCTTCATCCTCCTGTTACTCCTCCTTCTCCTCACATTCCTCCTTCTCTTCTTCTTCTTCTTCCTCATCTTCTTCCTTCCTCCTCCTCTTTCTCCTCCTCTTCCTCCCCTGCTCCTCCTCTTTCTCCTCCTCTTCCTCCCCTGCTCCTCCTCTTCCTCCCCTGCTCCTCCTCTTCCTCCTCCTCCTCTACCCCCCTGTTCCTCCTTCTCCTCTTACACTCCTCCTCTTCTTGCCCCCTCTTTTTCCTCCTCCTCTTTCTCGTCCTTTTCCTTCTCCTCTTCCTTCTCCTCCTCTTCCTCCTCTTCCTTCTCCTCCTCTTCCTCATCCTCTTCCTTCTCTTCCTCCTCCTCTTCCTTCTCCTCTTTCTCCTCTTCCTCATCCTCTACTTCGGCACCCTCCTCTATCCCTTATTCCTCCTCCTCTTACACTCTTCCTCTTCTTTCTCCTCCTCTTCCTCTTCCCATTCCTCTTCCTCTTCCCATTCCTCTTCCTCCTCCTTCTCTTCCTCCTTCTGCTCCTCGTCCTTCTCCTCACATTCCTCTTTCTCTTCTTCCTCCTCTTCCTCCTCTTCCCCCTCCTCCTCTTCCTTCCTCCTCCTCTATTTCTGCACCCTCCTCTACCCCCCTATTCCTCCTTCTCCTCTACACTCCTCCTCTTCTCCCCCCTTCTTTTTCCTCCTCCTCTTCCTCTTCCTATTCTTCTTCTTTCTCCTCTTCCTCCTCCCCTTCCTTCTCCTCTTTCTCCTCTAACAATCCTCCTCTTCCTCTCCACTTTTTTTCCTCCTCCTCCTTCTCTTCCTCCTCCTTTTTCTTCTCTTTCTCTTCCCCCTCTTCCTCTTCCTCCTCTTCCTCCCCTTTCTCTTCCTTCTCTACTTCTGCACCCTCCTCTACACCCCCTATTCCTCCTCCTCCTCCTCCTCTTCTTCCCCCACTTCCTCCACTACCATCTCCATCGCCGCCCCCCCCCCCTACCCCCCGTCCGCCCCCCCTCCCAGCACTGGCAGTGCAAGCTGCTGTTCGCGGTCTTCAACTACGTGTGGGCGGCCAGCGGTATGTGGATCTTCGTGGAGGGCCTCTACCTGCACACGCTCATCATTGTGGCCGTCTTCTCCGAGAGGAGCCACATCCGCTACTACCTTCTCCTGGGTTGGGGTGAGTAGTTGGGGGGTGTTGCTTGTGTTCCGTGGAGGGTGGGTGGCGAGGTGGGGGGGGTGGTAGGTTTTGTGTGGGCGTCGGGTGGAGGTGTGGTGGTGGTCAATGGATTGTGTAGTCATTCGGGTGAGTACGATAAACCGAGGTCCCGTGTGCCAGCATGCACTGAGCGCACGTAAAAGAACCCACGGCAACAAAAGGGGTTGTTCCTGGCAAAATTCTGTAGAAAAAAATCTACTTCGATAGGGAAAAAACAAATAAAAACTGCACGCAGAAAAAAAAAAGGAGGCGCTGTAGTGTAGCGACGCGCTCTCCCTGGGGAGAGCAGCCCGAATTTCACACAGAGAAATCTGGTGTGATAAAATGAAATGCAAATACAAATACAGATATTGTATTGTATTGCACGTTTTTATCACAACAGATTTCTCTGTGTGAAATTCGGGCTGCTCTCCCCATGGAGAGCGCGTTGCAATACTGAGAGCACCTTTTTTTTTTTTTTCTTCTTCTTTTTTTTTGTGTGGTCTTTTCTGTTTGCAATTTTATTTGTTTTCCTAATCGAAGTGGATTTTTTTTTTTTTTTTTTTTTACAGAACGTTGCCATGGGACAACTCCTTTTGTTGCCGTGGGTTCTTATACGTGCGCGGGACTTCGGTTTATCGTCTCATCCAAATAAACTAGCATCCAGACCGCCACTCAAGGTCTACTGGAAGGGGAGACAATACTGGCGACTGTGTGGTGGTGGTGTTGGGGGAGGTTGGAGGGGGTGGGAGGTTGGTAGGGGTGGTGTGTGTGTGTTGTGTGTGTGTGTGTGTGTGTGTGTGTGTGTGTGTGTGTGTGTGTTGGTGGGGGTTGAGGGGGGTGGAGGGTAGAGGTTTGGTGTGTGAGTGTGGGTGTTTGGGTGTTTACCACATTCTGTATCTGCCTGTCTGTCTGTCTGTGTCTGTCTGTCTATCTGTCTGTCTGTCCCTGTCTCACAATCTTCTTCGAGAGGACCCATATGCGCTGCACTACCTTCTGCTGGGTTGGGGTGAGCATAATGATGATAGTCAATCGTGCACGACTATGACCATCAAGAACAGCGGAGGAGGTAACTGCTGTCCCGACTATCTGGGCTAGACAAGAAGACAAGAATGACTGCAGGATTCTTCAAAGACAAAAAACTAAAGTTATAAAAACCTTTTGGGTGGTAGTTGAATCCTCTTTGTTTTGACACGACGTTTCGGACCATAGGCCCGTTGTCAAGTGATGAGAAGAGGACAGTGTGAATAGGAAAGCCTATGTGAGGAAAGGGTGATGACATCTCACTACTTTCTGTTTTGATGGACCATGCACACTAAACACTTGCTGATCACCATTCAGTGCCATACGTACTCACACACACATACATGCACGCACACACACACACACACACAAGCACACGCACACACACTCACTCTTAAAAAAAAAATGCATACACCTATATATTGCTTCTAAAAAGAGGGATAGGAGGTAAAGAAAGAAAAAGGACAGTTTTTTGTCTTTATCTGGGCTAGAATGAATTTTGATTATAATGGAGAGTGTCTCGCCCCAAGTCACGTCCCTCACCTCTCTCGGCCAAGTGGCTTTTTAGGACAGTCGGCGTTGGGGATGGTTCCCAAAGGCCAACTTGTGGGGTGTTGTTGGAGGGGTAGGGATGAGGGGTTGGGGGTGTGGTGGTCAATGGTGGTGGTGGTGGTGGTGATGATGGTGGCGGGGGAGAGGGTGTCGAGGTGGAGGTTGGGGGGTTTTGGGTTGGGGTAGATAGATAGAGAGAGAGAGAGAGAGAGAGAGAGAGAGAGAGTATGCGTGTGTGTGTGGATGCGGTGGGGTGGGGTGGATGGTGATGGTGGATGAGTGTGGGTTTGGGAGTTACCACGTTCCGTCTGTGTGTGTGTGTGTGTGTGTGTGTGTGTGTCTGTCTGTCTGTCTGTCTGTCTCTCCCCCCCCTCTCTCTCTCTGTCTCTCCCTCTGTGTGTGTGTGTCTCTCTCCCTCTCTCTCCCTCTGTCTCTCTCTCTCTGTCTCTGCTTCCCTCTCTCTCCCCCTCCATCCCTTTCTCTCCCTCTCTCTCTCTCCCACTCTCAATCTTCCCCTCTCTCTCCCTCCCTCTCTTTCTCTCTCCCTCCCTCTCTCTCTCCCCCCCCCTCTCTCTCCCTCCCTCCTCTCTCTCTCTCTCTCTCTCTCTCTCTCTCTTTGTCACAGTCTTTGTCTCAGCACCGATCAATCGACTGATCAGTCCGTATATCTATCCATTTGTGTGTATGTTGTTGTTGTTGTTGTTGTTTTCTATCTATCCATTTGTATATCTATCTTCCTGTTTGTCTATCGGCTATCTGCTGTCCTTTTGGTTGTGTCTCCAGCTGGCTTGCTGTCCAGCTATTTTCTATCTGCATTGGAGTGGAGTGATGGCCTAGAGGTAACGCGTCCGCCTAGGAAGCGAGAGAATCTGAGCGCGCTGGTTCGAATCACGGCTCAGCCGCCGATATTTTCTCCCCCTCCACTAGACCTTGAGTGGTGGTCTGGACTGCTAGTCATTAGGATGAGACGATAAACCGAGGTCCCGTGTGCAGCATGCACTTAGCGCACGTAAAAGAACCCGCGGCAACAAAAGGGTTGTTCCTGGCAACATTCTGTAGAAAAATCCACTTCGATAGGAAAAACAAATAAAACTGCACCCTCTCTCTCTCACACTCTCTCGCTCCTTCTCTCTCTCTCTCACTCTCCCTCCCTCCCCCCTCTCTCTCGCTCTCTTTCTTCCCCTCTCTCTTCTTCCCTCCCTCCCTCTCCCACTCTCTCTCTCTCTGCTTCCTCTCTCTCTCTCTCTCTCTCTCGCTCTCTTTCTCCCTCTCTCTCTTCCTCCCTCCCTTTCCACTCCCTCTCTCTCTCTCCTTCCTTCCTCTCTCTCTCTCTCTCTCGCTCGCTCTCTTTCCCCCCCTCTTTCTTCCTCCCTCCCTCCCCCTCCCACTCCCTCTCTCGTTCCCTCTCTCTCTGCTTCCTTCCCCCTCTCTCTCTTGCTCTCTCTCTCCCTCTCTCTTCTTCCCTCCCTCCTCTCCCACTCCCTCTTCTCTCTCTCTCTCTGTGCTTCCTTTCCCCCCTCTCTCTTGCTGTCTTCTCCTCCTCTCTCTTCCTCCCTCCCTCCCCCTCTCACTCTCTCTCTGCTTCTTCTCCCCCTCTCTCTTCCTCCCTCCCTCCCCCTCTCACTCTCTCTCTCTCTGCTTACCCTCTCTCTCTCTCTGTGCTTCTTCTCCCCCTCTCTCTTCCTCCCTCCCTCCCCCTCTCACTCTCTCTCTCTCTCTCTCTGCTTACCCTCTCTCTCTCTCTCTCTCTCTCTCCCCCCTTCCTTCCTGTCTCCCTCTCTTTTTCTTTCTTTCTTGCTGCCCATCCATCTGTAATCAGTTTGGTCTCGCTGACTGACGGTACGCAGTTTATAAAATGATATCTGTTTCGTATCCTGTGCGCTGTGTCCCCCTTCACTTCAACCACACCACCAACTCTTTCTGTTTACCCCCCACCCCCACCCCCACCTCAATCCCCCCCGCCCCCCATCCCCTCACCAAACAAACAAACAAATAAAACAAAAAAAAACAAACTAATTATGATAAATTTAATAAGACCGCGTTTCGTGTACTGCCCTCAAGCGATTTGAGAGAAATACCATAAACCATCCTTTATCAGGAAAGTGAAGACTTCGCCAGAACGGTGTTGTGACAGATGAGAAAGTGGGGCAAGGGAGGGGGGCGGGGGAGAAGGGAGGGGGGAGGGGGGGGCAGGGGAGAGGGAGGAGAGGGTGATAAAAAAGCGTTCAGATTTGAGTTGTGTCCAAACAATTTAAGGTATGCACCAATTTCTGATGTGTGTTTGTGAGAGAGAGAGAGAGAGAGGGGGGGGGGGGAGGGGGGGGGAGGGAGAGGGTGATAAAAAGGGTTCAGATTAGAGTTGTGTCCAAACAATTCAAGGTATGCACGATTTCTGATGTTTGTGTGTGTGTGTGTGTGGGAGAGAGAGAGAGAGAGACAGACAGACAGACAGACAGACAGGCATAGAGACAGGGAGAGAAGAAGACAGGGAGAGAAGGAGAGAGAGAGAGACAGACAGACAGAGAGAGAGACACGGAGAGAGAAAGAGAGACAGACAGACAGACAGACAGACAGACAGAAAGAGACAGAAAGAGAAAGAGAGAGACAGAAAAAGAAAGAGAGACAGAGAGAGATACAGAGAAAGGAAAGAGATTTTACTGCAGTTTGTTGGTTTTGAAATATTGGGGGTTAAGCCAGCTTTTAACCCTTTGAAAGCTACTACTACTGACAAGTAAGCTCGTAAGTAAAAGGCTGTCACCTCACTGAGATGAAACATAGCTTACAGGTCAGGATGTCAGTGAAGGGCTGTCACCTCACTGAGATAAGACAGAAGCTTACAGGTCAGGATGTCAGTGAAGGGCTGTCACCTCGATAAGATAAGACAGAAGCTTACAGGTAAGGATGTCAGTGAAAGGCTGTCACCTCACTGAGATCAGAGTTTACAGGTCAGGATGTCAGTGAAGGGCTGTCACCTCGTTGAGATAAGACAGAAGCTTACAGGTCCGGATGTCAGTGAAAGGCTGTCACCTCACTGAGATCAGACAGAGCTTACAGGTCAGGGTGTCAGTGAAGGGCTGTCACCTCACTGAGACCAGACAGAGTAATTACAGGTCAGGATGTCAGTGAAGGTCTGTTATCTCACTGAGATAAGACAGAGCTTACAGGTCAGGATGTCAGTGAAGGGTTGTCACCTCACTGAGATGAGACAGATTACAGGTCAGGATGTCAGTGAAGGACTGTTACCTCATTGAGATAAGACAGAGCTTACAGGTAATGATATCAGTGAAGGGCTGTTACATCACTGAGATAAGACTCAGCTTACAGGTCAGGATATCAGCGAAGGGCTGTCACCTCACTGAGATCAGACAGAGCTTACAGGTCAGGATATCAGTGAAAGGCTGTCACCTCACTGAGATCAGACATAGCTGACAGGTCAGGATGTCAGTGAAGGGCTGTCACTTCACTGAGATAAGACAGCTCTTACAGGTTAGGATGTCAGTGAAGGGCTGTCACCTCACTGAGATAAGACAGATCTTACAGGTCAGGATGTCAGTGAAGGGCTGTCACCTCACTGAGATCAGACATAGCTTACAGGTCAGGATATCAGTGAAGGGCTGTCACCTCACTGAGATCCGACAGAGCTTACAGGTCAGGATATCAGTGAAGGGACGTCACCTCACTGAGATCAGACAGCTTACAGGTCAGGATGTCAGTGAAGGGCTGTCACCTCATTGAGATGAGACAGATTACAGGTCAGGATGTCAGTGAAGGACTGTCACCTCACTGAGATGAGACAGATTACAGGTCAGGATGTCAGTGAAGGGCTGTCACCTCACTGAGATGAGACAGATTACAGGTCAGGATGTCAGTGAAGGTCTGTCACCTCATTGAGATAAGACAGAGCTTACAGGTCATGATATCAGTGAAGGGCTGTCACCTCACTGAGATGAGACAGATTACAGGTCAGGATGTCAGTGAAGGACTGTTACCTCATTGAGATAAGACAGAGCTTACAGGTAATGATATCAGTGAAGGGCTGTCACATCACTGAGATGAGACAGATTACAGGTCAGGATGTCAGTGAAGGACTGTTACCTCATTGAGATAAGACAGAGCTTACAGGTAATGATATCAGTGAAGGGCTGTCACATCACTGAGATAAGACTCAGCTTACAGGTCAGGATATCAGCGAAGGGCTGTCACCTCACTGAGATCAGACAGAGCTTACAGGTCAGGATATCAGTGAAAGGCTGTCACCTCACTGAGATCAGACAGCTTACAGGTCAGGATGTCAGTGAAGGGCTGTCACCTCATTGAGATGAGACAGATTACAGGTCAGGATGTCAGTGAAGGACTGTCACCTCACTGAGATGAGACAGATTACAGGTCAGGATGTCAGTGAAGGGCTGTCACCTCACTGAGATGAGACAGATTACAGGTCAGGATGTCAGTGAAGGTCTGTCACCTCATTGAGATAAGACAGAGCTTACAGGTCATGATATCAGTGAAGGGCTGTCACATCACTGAGATAAGACTCAGCTTACAGGTCAGGATATCAGCGAAGGGCTGTCACCTCACTGAGACCGGACAGAGCTTACAGGTCAGGATATCAGTGAAAGGCTGTCACCTCACTGAGATCAGACATAGCTGACAGGTCAGGATGTCAGTGAAGGGCTGTCACCTCACTGAGATAAGACAGATCTTACAGGTCAGGATGTCAGTGAAGGGCTGTCACCTCACTGAGATAAGACAGCTCTTACAGGTCAGGATGTCAGTGAAGGGCTGTCACCTCACTGAGATAAGACAGATCTTACAGGTCAGGATGTCAGTGAAGGGCTGTCACCTCACTGAGATCAGACATAGCTTACAGGTCAGGATATCAGTGAAGGGCTGTCACCTCACTGAGATCAGACATAGCTTACAGGTCAGGATATCA
>NC_134894.1:46452221-46454721 GCF_041734735.1 Babylonia areolata | reverse complement strand
TTTGACGTGGTGAAAATGAGATGTAGCATGGGTTTCGACGTGGTGATAATGATATGTGGCATGAGTTTCGACGTGGTGAAAATGAGACGTGGCATGAGTTTCGACGTGGTCAAAATGAGACGTGGCATGAGTTTTGACGTGGTGAAAATGAGATGTGGCATGAGATTTGGCGTGGCGAAAATGAGATGAGGCATGAGTTTTGACGTGGTGAAAATGAGGCGTGACATGAATTTTGACGTGGTGAAAACGAGACGTGGCGTGAGTTTTGACGTGGTGAAAACGAGATGTGGCGTGAGTTTTGACGTGGTGAATACGAGATGTGACGTGAGTTTTGACGTGGTGGAAATGAGATGTGGCATGAGTTTGGACTTGGTGAAAATGAGATGTGGCAATATTTTTGAGGTGGTGAAAATGAGATGTGGCATGAGTTTCGACGTGGTGAAAATTAGACGTGGCATGAGTTTTCACGTGGTGAAAATGAGATGTGGCATTAATTTTGGCGTGATGAAAATGAGATGTAGCATGGGTTTCGACGTGGTGATAATGAGATGTGGCATGAGTTTTGACGTGGTGAAACTGAGATGTGGCATGAGATTTGGCGTGGCGAAAATGAGATGAGGCATGAGTTTTGACGTGGTGAAAATGAGGCGTGGTATGAATTTTGACGTGGTGAAAACGAGATGTGGCGTGAGTTTTTACGTGGTGAAAACGAGATGTGGCGTGAGTTTTTGACGTGGTGAAAATGATATGTGGCATGAGTTTCGACGTGGTCAAAATGAGACGTGGCATGAGTTTTGACGTGGTGAAACTGAGATGTGGCATGAGATTTGGCGTGGCGAAAATGAGATGTGGCATTTGTTTTGACGTGGTGAAAACGAGATGTGGCGTGAGTTTTTACGTGGTGAAAATTAGATGTGTGTGGCGTAAGTTTTGAAGTACGATCACTACTGCTGTCAGTCGGCTCTACCCAGGTAGGCAGCCTGTTGTGCAAAATTACTCCGTGTTTGGAAAGCGCTTAGAGCTTGGTCTCCGACCAAGGATAGGTGCATTTTACAGCAGCAGCAGCAACAAGAACAAGAACAACAATAGTAGTGATACTACTACTACTACTACTAATAATAATAATGATAATGATGATGATGATGATGATGATGGTGACCATAATGATGGTGATCGGCTTCGGATCCACTCTGTTTACGCATACCCAGATTCAAACACTCGACTGTTGGCCGCCGTTCTTTCTCTGTCTCTGGACCTTGCGATTGGAATTAACTTCATCTTTCGCTTCGTCTAGTCTCTACACTCTTCTCTTTCAAGTCTGGCCTTAAAACCCACCTCTTCCCAAAATAGCCTCCCTTGCCCGCCCTTCCTTGTCTTTAGTTTCTACAGTTTTAGAGTTATGCATGCGTGTGAATGACTGGTGCGAAAGCGCTTTTATTTGTCTCTGCACAAGATTCAGCGCTATATAAATACCATTATCATTATGATGATGATGATAGGCCGAATGTCATAGAATTTTTTCAGCGAACTCAAACCAGCGAAAATAAGAAGAAGAAGTAAAAAGGGAAAAGGCTTTTTAAAAGGACAGTGATTTTGTTGGAATAAAATGAAGTCATGTAGAAGCTGGAGACGGTCAAAGTACAGTCAAAATGTTTGATATAACTCAGACAGGATTTCTGCTAATCTCCCTCCCTCTCTCTCTCTCTCTCTCTCTCTCTCTCTCTCTCTCTCTCTCCGTCTCTCTCTATGTTTCTCTCTGTCTCTGTTTCTCTCTCTCTCTCTCTCTCTCTGTCTCTCTTTGCTCTCTCTCTCTCTCTGTCTATCTCTGTCTCTCTGTCTCTGTCTCTTTCTCTGTCTCTGTGTGTGTGTCTCTCTCTGTGTCTCTCTGTCTGTCTGTCTCTCTCTCTCTCTCTCTCTCTCTGTCTGTCTATCTATGTCTCTCTCTCTCGGTGTCTCTGTCTGTCTCTATGTCTCTCTCTCTCTCTCTCTCTCTCTCTCTCTGTGTCTCTCTCTGTTTCTCTCTGTCTCTGTTTGTGTGTGTGTGTCTCTGTCTCTCTTTGCTCTCTATCTCTCTGTCTCTTTCTGTCTCTGTCTCTGTGCCTCTCTCTCTCTCCCTCTCTCTCTCCTCTCTTTCTCTCTCTCTCTCCCTCTCTCTCCCCCCTCTCTCTCCCCCTCTCTCTCCCCCTCTCTCTCCCTCTCTCTCTCCCTCTCTCTCTCCCTCTCTCTCTCCCTCTCTCTGTCTCTCCCTCTCTCTCTCTCTCTCTCCCTCTCTCTCTGTCTCTCCCTCTCTCTCTATCCCTCTCTCTCTCTCAAGTCACACACACACAGGTAGAGATTCAGCGGGCGACACTGCCCAGCCAGAGTAAATCGATGTTCATTAGTTCGTCCCGGCTTAGGAGGATGGTCACTACCGGTGGTGGAACAGTACCAAACTACCCCCCCCCCAACCTTCCCCCCCTCCCGGTCATTCTGGGCTAGCCTGAAGTGACACCCGGGCGAT
>NC_134894.1:46437221-46444721 GCF_041734735.1 Babylonia areolata | reverse complement strand
GATCGTTCTTTACTGCCGTTTGATGTGTCTTTGGAAAAAAAAAAGGGGGGGGGGGGGGGTGGGGGGGATTTTGCAAGTGTGTAAATGAACCTCAACTGGAAGAGACTAAGCACAAAGAAGTTGAAACTCTTTTGAAAGACAAGGTCATTTTGCCCTTGTCAAATTGGGGGGATCTTCTTTGTCTCTTGTTTTGTGGTGTTGTCAGCTTACAACTTGAGTGTGATTTCATTGTCAATGAAAGAAAAAACAAAGCCTTCTCCGGACAAAGAAATTGAAACAAAAATGAAAGAAAAAAACAAAAACAGTTTGAAGTCGTTGCTCAAGAGGCCAAAAATGACAAGTAGAAAACAGTTTTGCGAGACACTCAGTTATGACACAACATTGACAGAGTTCTGGCAATTTTATCTTTGCATGGAAGGGAAAACGTGCACAACAGCAACCCCAGACATGTTAGATACTGATGGAACCAAGCTTAAGACAAATGAAGAAAAAGGATCCGCCATGCTCAAACGGTTCATACAACAGAGTGATCAAAGAAACTTAGATGAAAAAATACAATACAACACAATACAATACACCACTACGTAATGTAGTGCAATACAATACAATACCATACAACACAATGCAATGCAGTGCAATGAAATACAATGCAAAGCAACGCAATGCAATGCAATGTAAAGCAATACATACACGCATGTATGTATACACTCTCCTAAAGGTTTTTCTTTTTTTCTCTCTCTCAACTGTACACCAAGCACATCAAAAAGAGAGAGAGAGAGGGAGAGAGAGAGAGAGAGAGAGAGAGAGAGAGAGAGAGAGAGAGAGAACTTTAATAAAATCTTCATTTGAAATTAATGAAAATTACTGACATTCAGTTTGACAGCAAAAGCCCTGAACCGGAAGGAAGGCACACAATAGTTTGTATTTCAATAATTTCACAATTCAATTTCCGGCCCTGAACGCGAAGGTACACAAACACCTTATATTTCAATAATTTCACAATATGATTTGCTGTTCTTTGAATGTTGTCACTGGTTTTATATATCTGTATCATCGTAGTAATCGCACTGGAGAAAATAATTTCTTTGGACATCACATGATCCTCAGCAATTAATTAAACAGGAAATTAGTTCCAGAGTTTCAAAGAGCGACAGGCAGACAGATACAGGGAGACAGAGAAATGGAGAGAGAGAGAGGGGGGGGAAGATGGGGGCCAGAAAGAGAGAAGGGGAGAGAGAGGAGACAGACAGACAGACAGACAAAGAGAGAGAGAGACAGAGAGAAGAAATATAGATAGAGAGGAGGGAGAGAGATGGGGGAGAGAAAGAGAGAGGGGGAGAGAGAGGAGACAGACACACAGAGACAAAGAGAGAGAGAGAGACAGAGAGAGAAACAGAAATAGAGAGGATGGGGAGATGGGGGATAGAAAGAGAGAGAGAAGAGAGTGGGGGAGAGAAAGAAGAGGATGGAATAGAGAGAGAGAGAGAGATGAGGGAGAGTGAGAGAAAGAGGGAGAAAGAGGAGGGGAAAGAGAGAGTGGGGGAAAGAGAGAGAGGGAGCTAGGAGGGAAGAGGGAGAGAGAAAAAAAATAGGGAGAGAAAGAGGGAGAGGAAGAAAGAGAGGGGGAGAGTGAAGGAGGAGGGAGGGAGAAAGAGAGAAGAGAGAGAGAGGAGGGTAGAGAAAGAGAGACAAACGGACAGACAGGGGAAGAGAGAGAGAAAGAGAGAAGGGGGAAGAGAGAGAGAGAGAGGGGAGGGAGGAGTGAGAGAGTCTGGAAAGAAACGGAAATAATAGGGTGTTGAAAATACGTCCAGAATTCCTTGATTCCTGACACACACACACACACACACACACGCACGCACGCACCTACACACGCACGTATGCACGCAGCACGCGCGCGCACGCGCACGCAGGTACACATAAGAGTATGCCGTTCCTTACAGGTTCACGTTCAGGCCAGTTGAAAAGAAAATAGAAAAAAATTAAAGTATTTTGCATCAGAAGATAAGATAAGATAGGAAGATAAGAAGAACTTTATTATCTCCAATTAGAGAAATTTGGTCAGGTGCATTATCACAACATAGACAAGTAAACAACATGGAGACGATCACTGTAAAAAGAACAACAACAACAGTTATTAGGATTATAACGAAGACACATATGTAAAAATATCACGTACATTGTGTCGTACTTTCATTCCACACATTGCAGGCATTATTTAACAATAAATAAATAAATAAAATAAACATTATTTTGAATATGATTGTAACCATGACATACTATATTGCACACCGATTATAATTAAGATAAGAATAACTTAATTATCTCACAAGATAAATTGCATCAGGTGCGGCAAAACACAACCAGACAATCAGTACACACACATAGATACAACATCAAATATTGCTTGATTAAACAGAAGTGATAAACATATGTTTTCAAATAAAAGCATTTACAAACACCTGCGTCTCGTCCTCTCTCGAAGCGCCACCTACGTATCAGAAAACATTAGAACTCTATATTTATGAGGAAAATTTAAAGAGGGGGTGGGGATGATTCTAATGTGTTGCTGAGGGTAAGTGGACAAGTTACAAGCTTTATTTCACCATGTCTTCATGAGACGAAAGAAAAAAGAAAGAAAGAAGAAGAAGGAGGAGGAGGAGAAGAAGAAGGAGGAGGAGGGGGGAGAAGAAGAAGAAGGAGGAGAAGGAGGAGGAGAAGAAAAAGAAGAAGAAGAAGGAGCAGTTAAAATTTCGCTTTCTAAACAATTCTGTTCAAGTTGAAATACTCCCTCTCTCTCTCTCTCTCTCTCTCTCTCACACACACACACACACACACACACACACACACACACACACACACACACACACTCTCTCCCCCTCTCTCTCCTTCTCTCTCTCTCTCTCCCCCCTCTCTCTCTCCTCTCTCTCGGTCTTAATGTCTCTCCCACCCCTTTCAAACTAGGAGGCAAGATGGCACTGGCACTGGCTCCTAAAATCCCTCTTGGCCGAGAGAGGTGGGGGGTGTAACTTTAGCAATATGCTATCCACTGTAATCAAATTCTTGGTTGGATAATTGGGATAGCTGCTGCCTCCCCTGTTGTTCTTACGGTCCTGTTCGTATTCACGATCTGACTATGCATACATATATTGTGTCATTTAAACCTTCAGATTATTGCTTGACACTAAAGTACTCTATTTTGTATTTTGTTTTAATTTTTGTCGTTCTGCTCTGATCCTTTCTATGACAGTCAGTCGTGTCCGACTATGACCATCAGAACAGCAGAGGGGGCAACTGCTGTCCCGACTATCTGGGGCTAGAATTGGATCATTGTGGAAAATGTCTTGCCCAAGTTACATTCCCCGCTCTCTCGGCCAAGGGGGTTTTAGGACAGTCGGGCGTTGGGGATAGTTCCCATAGGCCAACTAGCCCCCCAAGGCTGCAGCACTAAGAGCCAGTGCAATTTTGCCTCCTGGTTTGAGAGTCGTAGTCCTTCACAAAAGACTAAGCTGTGAATGACTTCCCGTTACAGTGGAGAAACCATTGGTCATTGGACTTGGAGATTCTGATGCTGGTTCTGGCCCAGCCACACACCCAAAGACTGAATGTTCTGTCTTTCGTGCCAGGCTCTTGTTCGGGTGTGCCAGCCGGAAGTCCTCGGGGGTGCTTTAAAAGGTCTTTCCTGCTTTTTTTTTTTAGGCTACACTCTCTCAAAAACATTGCTGAGTCCTTAGACACACTTTGAAGCATCTGTTCTGCCAGCATGAGGTCCAACAAATCGTCATATGTTTTGTCTGTCTTAGAGAGATCAATCCATCTCCCAAGGAGAGACGCATGCGTTCACCAAGTGACAAAAAAACGACTCATTGGGTTCAGGATGACAAGAAGGAAAAACGTTCTCTGAAACCCTCAGCACTGCACTGAAATTTCACTAGAAGATTTTGTTTGAGCGTGTCGTAGTCAATAAGACTATGCACGTTCAGGCAGTGATATAGACTGAGCGCTTGGCCCTCAAAAAGGGCACTGGGCAACACTGGCCAATCTGTTCTGGGCCATTTCAGCGATGTTGCACGAAGCCTCAAACTGGAATATGTACGCACCGACTGAACCCGTGTTTTCTTTGAAAACTGGTTTTGTTGGATATGACCGAGAAACAGAATTGCGTACCTCTCTCTCATGTTCTCTGGTCCCTCACTGACAAATTCCAGACTGGAGTCTAGCCTGTTCAAGCTTCTTTTTTTTTCTATTCTCTCGTTTGAGAGCAGTTCTGCTTCTGTCATATCACTTTGCTGTTGACCCAAATATAAGCTTCTGTCAATCTGTGATGTGAGCTAAGCGTTGGTCTGATCTGTTGTATTCTGTTGTTCTGTTCTGTTTTGTTCCTTTTTTTGTTTGTTTGTTGTTGTTTTGTTTGTTTGTTTGTTTGTTTGTTTTTTTCATCTGTTCTTTTCCTATTCCAGGAGGACCGCTCGTCTTCATCCTTCCCTGGGTCGCCCTAAGGGCTACTGTGGAGGACGAGTAGTAAGTAATGTGTGTGTGTGTGTGTGTGTGTGTGTGTGTGTGAGTGCGTGCGTGTGTGTGTAGGGTGGAGGGGTGGGCACGGGGGAGGGGTAATGGGGGGAATGGGGGGGCATATGTGTATGTATATGTTTATGTGGGTGTTTTTGTTTGCTTGCTTTGTGTGTGTAAAAAAATGACTCTCTCTCTCTCTCTCTCTCTCTCTCTCTCTCTCTCTCTCTCTGCCTGTCTCTCTCTTTCTCTCTCTCTGTCTCTTTGTCTCTCTGTCTTTCTCTCTCTCTCTCTCTCATTGTGTGTGTGTGTGGGACGGGGGGTTGGGGGTTGGGGAGGGGAGGATTGGGAGGGGGCGGGACACGTGTATGCATGTGTATCTGTGTGTGTGTGTGTCTGCCTGTCTGTCTGTGTTTTAACTTTCTTTATTTTATTTATACACAAAAACATAAAAAGAAACAAATCAAAAATAAAAATATAAATAAATAAACACGGGTAAATTTACATAGGCATATAGAACGTGGCGTTTGTGTATGAAATTAAAATCACATGCACACAGGGGTAACAAAAGTAAAGTAAGCCCCCTTGTCAGGTTCAGATATTGAAGGCATATATCCAGATTGAAGTCTGCGAAAGGACATGCACAGTTATGATGAGGAAAGAACGACTCACACTCACACAACCACACAGGTGGAAGAATGATAATAATGATAATCAGCATCATCATCTTCTTCTTCATAGTGATAATACTAGTAAGAAAGAGAGAAATAGGCACAGAGAAATATATATATATATAATATATATATATATATATATATATATTTCTATAACGATAACGATAACGATATTTTATTCAAGAAAGGCCATGGCCCCATTTGAAGGGGGCACACTTAAATAGGAAACATTTTTAGAAAATGATGCGCACAAAAATATTGTACATGTATATATATCTTTGAACAATATCGTGTTATCAGCTCATAGTGGTTCTTCTCTGAAACGACTTATACAGAAAAAAAACTGCCAATTTCTTGATGACAGATTCATTTCTGCAAGACATTAATAATGTTCGTCTGAAAAAGGTTGGTACTGCTATAATGCTTTGAAGGGATGAAACTTTTTATAAGATCATCCAGTGCCGGACAGCAAAAAACGAAATGAACTTCATTCTCTTTCTCGGATCTGTACATCGGACATGTGTACTTTAACTTTTTTTTCTTTTTCTTTTTTTTTGTGTGTGTGTGTATCTTTGACTGTGACCAGCTATTATCAGAAACACCAATTCTAAACTTAGTTAGCTTACATCTCATAGACTTACTCATATTCATTACAATATAGCGTTCTGTTAAATTATTCATTTTCAGTAGTCTGTACAAAGAAAATCTATCACTATTTACAGAGAGAGAGAGAGAGAGAAAGAGACAGAGAGGGTGAGAGAGTGGGCGAGAAAGGGATAGAAAGACAGAGGGAAGATGATAATGATAATCTTAATAACAATTTAAAAAAGTTACCAATATCAATATAACCCCCCCAAAAAAGTTAGATATATTTATACATGCGAATCTATAGAGTATTTGATTTTTTTTTTTTTTTTTTTTTTTTTTTTTTTTACTCCCTGTTCTGTAAGAAATAAAGAGCAAAAAAGAAATCTGACTAGCATACAAATGAACCAATGAAATGTCGCATTTTATCTCTGGTGTGTGTGCTGCGGTGATGTTGGATAGAGTTGGGAATTTCGTGTGCAATTTTTCTTTCCAGTTACTTTTTTCCTTGTGTTTATGGGTGTTGCTTTTGTTTTGTTGTTTGTCAGTTTTTTGGTTGGTTCTTTTTTTTCGTTTTGGTTTTTTTGTTGTTTTTGTTCTTTTTTGTTGTTGTTGTTGTTCTTTTTTGTTATTTTTTTGGGGGGGGGGATTGTTTGTTGTTGTTTTTTCTTTGCGTGCTTTTATTTATGTATCTGTCTCTGTTGGTCTCTCGTGAGTTCCTGTGTTTATATTTTCTGTTGCGGCTGTGTGTGGGTTTTGGGGGGGGGGTTGTCGTTTGTTTTGTTTTGTTTGTTTTTTTTGGGGAGGGGGGTGCGGAGGGGGGGGGGGTATTTTTTGTTCTCAGCGTGTGTTCCTTCTTGTTTGTTTTTGTTGTTGTTGTTGTTGTTGTTGTTTTTTGTTTGTCCTGTACGTGCGCGAACAAAGAGAGAGCGAGCGAGGGGGGGGGAGAAAGAGAAGGGAGGAGAGTGAAGAAGGAGAGAAAGAGACAAGGGGAGAAAGTTGAGAAAGAGAGGGGAGAGGGGGGAGGGAGGGGGAGAATCAGGGGGACACAAGAGGAAGAGGGTGAGAGAGAGAGAGAGGGTGAGAGAGAGAGAGAGAGAGAGTACGGAAGAAAGAAAGAAATAGGAAGAGAGAGACAAGACAAGACAAATTCTTTATTTTGGAGGATAATAGATAAGCACTGGCGCGCTTTTTTTTTCATCCAGTCCCCGCCCTGAAACAGGGTCTACACTACACAATACTACATGATGTATGTCATTGCATGCACTACACAATGCTGCTTAAAATTATAGCATGCGAATACAGTACTACATAAAGGCATAAGCATGGTAATAATAAGACACACACACACACACACACACACACACACACACACACACACACACACACACACACACACACACACACACACACACACGTCGTTTATTAATATCATGCTTGTGCCTCTGTGTGTGTGTGTGTGTGTGTGTGTGTGGTTGTGTGTGTGTGTGTGTGTGTGTGTGTGTGTGTGTGTGTGTGTGTGTTGCCCACTCATCTGTTCCCCGTGACAGTCTTTTCCAATTCCCGAAGGAAAACCATGTTGTTGTTGTTGTTGTTGTTGTTGTTGCTGTTTTAAGTTGATTTCATTTTTGGCTTGGACTGAATCTGAGACATATGTTGGTAAAATGGTGTTTTTATGTGTTTTTTTCTAATTATTATATTGTTGTGGGTTCTTTTGTGTTTTTTTTGTTTT
>NC_134894.1:46427221-46429721 GCF_041734735.1 Babylonia areolata | reverse complement strand
CACACACACTCACACTCACACACACACATACACACACACACACACACACACACACATACGCACACTCACTCACACACACACATACACACACACACACATACACACACACACACACACACACACACACACACACACTCAAACACACACACACACACACACACACACACACACACACACACACATACACACACACACACACACACACACACACACACACACATACACACACACACACACACACACACACACACACACACACACTCAAACGCGCGCATATGATACATAACGCAGCAGGGTTATATATTTTCATCATCATCATCATCATCATTATTATTATTATTACCATCATCATCATCATCATCATCATCATCATTATTATTATTATTACCATCATCATCATCATCATCATCATCATTATTATTATTATTATTATTATAATTATTACTGTTGTTATTGTTGTCGTCATCGTCGTTGTAATTGTTGTTGTTATTATCATCATCGTCATCATCAGCATCATCATCATCATCCACATCATCGTCGTCATCGTATCCATCATCATCACCATCATCATTTAATGTAACCGTGACCTTTTAGAACTCTTGTCAGCTCACACAGACTCTTTACTTTCCCTGAAGACATGTTTGACGCGAATTCATTTTTTCGCTTTTCTGTGTGGGTGGGTTCTGGGGTGAGGGGGTTTGGGAGAGGGGGGGCGGGGGGGGTGATTGTGGGGGTGTCTTTTTTTTTTTTGAACTTTAACCCCTTAACCGCTGCTGACGAAAAAGAAGGCTTGACAGTGAAGGGTTGGCGCCTCGCTAAAATCAGAGGCCATGTAGTCTTTCCCTTGGGATAGCATTCCTTTCGCTCAGCAAAAAAAAAAAAAAGAAAAGAAAAGAAGAAAAAAAATCAGTCACACCATTTAAAAACGAACAAGAAGTAACACGGTGGCTTAGTGGGTGGTAGTGGTGATGCGCCCCAGCTAAAGCAGCGAGTGTTCACGAGTTCGAGCCCCGACATACGCACCGAAACCTTGTGCTCACCCCACCTCCGAAAACGGAGTATGGCTGCCTACAAATATTTCAGCAATAAAAGAAAAAAAAGACCAGCCGCCGTGGCGAAGTGGTTAGCGTCGCGGACTGACGGCTGGGAGAGCGCGGGTTCGAATCCCAGGCGGAGTTGAGTGTGCTGTGGGCTTAAATGGGGAGGCTGGGGCCACACAGTCGAGTATCATCCACTTCACGAATGCGTCTTTGGGTGTGTTGCTCTAATTACCTGACCAACACTGCAAGTGTCTGTATCTCTCGGGCCTGGTTAACGCCGGGATATCATTATGACAGGAAGCGTAGAGTACAGCCTTGTCACGCAGTCCCAAACCAAAATGGACCTCCATAGCAACATCGTCATCGTCATCGTCATCATCATCCTCCTTCATAATCATCAATATAAACAAAACAGCCTCAAAGTCTGTGGCCTTTCATGCCCTGCTCTCATGGTGACCTCAGTTTCGATACCCCCTCCACTTCTGTGCGTGGGGCGAGTCCTGTCAATGTCTTCAGTGTCGGCAGATTCATGGGGGGCTGTTGTTTGGGGGACGTGGTGGCGGTCTCCACTCTGGGAGGGACGCTCACTCAGTGTGGCTCCGCGACTAAGCCATTTTTGTCGTTTGTAGGGGGCTTAGTAGGTGGTGTCCTAAGTACGTTGAATCAGAACAGGTATCACTGAACACCACCGAAGTGACTCAGCAGCAGTGCAGGGTCTCCTCTGGTATGTGGCCTCCTGGAGACCTAACATCGATGGTTCCCTGCGGACTGCCGACGATGGAACTTTGACAGATGAACCCGGGTGTGGTCGTGTATGGGGGAATCGAAATGAGCGGCGTGGGAGTAATGCCACTGAAACGATGCAGATGATGGGGCAAAAAATAATAATAAAATTAAAAAATTAAAAAAGAAAAGAAAAAAGGGGGAGGGTGGGAGTGAGGGTGGCGCTGTATTGTGGCGACACGCTCTCCCCTGGGGAGAGCAGCCTGAATTTCACACAGAGAAACCTGGTGTGACCAAAAAGATAGCACAACACATTGCAACGCAACGCAACGCAATACAATACAATTCTACCCTACCCATCGCAACACAATACAACAGCACACAACGCAACGCAACGCAACGCAACGCAACACAATACAATACAATACAATTCTACCCTACCCATCGCTACACAATACAACAGCACACAACACAACGCAACGCAACGCAACGCAACGCAACGCAACACAACACAACACAACCCATCCCTACCCAACACAACACAACGCAACGCAACGCAACGCAATACAATACAATACAATTCTACCCTACCCATCGCAACACAATACAACAGCACACAACACAACACAACACAACCCATCCCTACCCAACACAACACAACGCAGCCCAACACAACACAACCCTACACAGCGCAACAAAACACAGCGCAACATAACGCAACCCTACCCCACCCAGCG
>NC_134894.1:46379721-46399721 GCF_041734735.1 Babylonia areolata | reverse complement strand
CCTCTGATAGAGAGAGAGAGAGAGAGAGAGAGAGAGAGAGAGAGAGAGAGATTTATCTGATGCATAATGTATTTAGAGTGCCCATTACACAAGGCATAGTTTATTGAGGGTGTCTGTTAATGTTATCCAAGGCACTGCATATTGGGAGTGCCTATCATCAGTGTCATATCATATGCCAGTTATTTGAGGCATAGTATACTGTGAGTGCCTGTTATCATAGGCACAGTATGCTGAAAGCAGCAGTTATCTGAGGCAAAGCGCATTAAAAATGCTCATCATATAAGGCATAGTATAATTATTCAGAGTGCTCATTATTTGAGGCATAGTATATTGACAGCGCCTAAGTCATTGTGAGTGCCTACATTTCTTTTTATATCATACAGAATCTACTTGATTTGCATTCGCTGTCAGGCATTATTGGTCGTTTTTTGTTGTTTTTTTGTTTTGTTTTTTTGTTTTTAATTCAAGAAACGGTCTACTAAAGCTCTTTGTTACAGTTAGCATAACCTGTGTAAACACATTCTCAATTTCTTAGCAAACTCGACTGCTGAAATTGCCTGTTTTCAAGTAAGATAAACCCGAAAACCATTGCCTGTGTTATGCTGGACAAAATCTAGCGAATTTGCTCAATGTTGCTGTTGCGAAGTCTACAAAAAATTCATTTGGTTTATACAATCTACCATAGCAGCCTTTCCTGTCATGAGAGGCATGATCTACTGAACTTACCTATTACATCAGCTTTAATAATGTATTTCTTCTTGGTGTATATAATACGTTATTTGTTGAAAATTATTGTTTGATGAAGCGATTCGTATAATACGAAACATTATCTGCTGAAATTTTCTTGTTTCATGAAGAGAAGGGTAGAAAAAATCCGAAAAAAAGATCTGCTGAAATAGGTTATTATCAAAAGCATATTAAGGTCCTTGTTATAATTATGTCCACTGATTCTGCTTGTCTGTCATTTCTTCAAACTGTGTAGTGTAGTGTAGTGTAGTGTAGTGTAGTGTAGTGTATTGCTTTTTGGACGGGCGCAGTAGCCGAGTGGTTAAAGCGTTGGACATTCAATCTGAGGGTCCCGGGTTCGAATCTCAGTAACGGCGCCAGGTGGGTAAAAGGGTGGAGATTTTTTTCCGATCTCCCAGGTCAACACATGTGCAGACCTGCTAGTGCCTGAGCCCCCTTCGTGTGTATAAGCAAGCAGAAGATCAAATACGCACGTTAAAGATCCTGTGATCCATGTCAGCGTTCGGTGGGTTATTGGAAACAAGAACATACCCAGCATGCACACCCCCGGAAACGGAGTATGGCTGCCTACATGGCGGGGTAAAAACGGTCATACACGTAAAAGCCCACTCGAACGCAGAAGAAGAAGACGAAGAAGAAGAAGTATTAATTTTTGTCATAACAGATTTCTCTATGTGAAATTCGGGCTGCTGTCTCCCTGGAGAGAGCTCGCAACCATGGAACAGTGCCACCCAGTTATGTTTTGTTTTTTGTTTTTTTAAATATTTTTTCTTCTTCTTTCTTCAGTCTGCACTTGTGCTTTTGTTTGTTTATTTCCTATCACAGTGGGATTTTTTTTTTAACACAATATTGCCTGGGAGGTTGCCGTGGGTTCTTTTACCTGCGCTAAGAGCATAATACTGCACTCAGGACCTGATCGGTTTATCTTCTCATCCGAATGACCTGCACCTAAACAGCCATTCAAGGTCTAGTTGAGATAGGGGGCGGGGAGGCGTGGGGAGTGGGGGGGCGTAAAATCCCGGTCCTTGTATAAGACTTGAACCTGTAGGTTTCGAAAAATCCACTTCGATAGGAAAAACAAATAAAACTGCACGCAGGAAAAAATACAAATAAAATGGGTGGCGCTGTAGTGTAGCGACGCTCTCTCCCTGGGGAGAGCAACCCGATTTTCACACAGAGAAATCTGTTGTGATAAACAGAAATACAAATACAAATATATTTGAGCCATGATCTGTTGAATCTGTTATATATCTATACACATCTCTCTCGGTCTCTGTCTCTGTCTCAAAGATTTTTTTTTTCTATTCCTCCCCTTTCTTTCAAACATATGCGTGCTATTATAACTGATGCAAGGACAGATTAGAATTGGCCATGCCTCAAATTTTAATCCCTGAATGAAAAACGCCTTGAGTTTTCTCTCTCTCTCTCTCTCTCTCATGACGCTGTGTTATACTTGTACATTCTACATGTATTGATTATAACAACATTTATATGCGTATATGTTTTTTTTATATCTCTTAGAAAAAACGGCAGATGTGTAAGTCGGCCAAAGTGCTAATATCTTCACCGTTGGAAAGTACAGCTTGATTCATTATTCATTCTCTCTCTCTCTCTCTCTCTCTCTCTCTCTCTCTCTCTGTTTGACGCTGTGTTATACTTGTACATTATACATGTATTGAGTATAACGACATTTGTATGCGTGTATGTTTTGTTTTTTGTTGTTGTTGTTTTTTGTATGTCTCTTAGAACAACGGCAGATGTGTAAGTCGGCCAAAGTGCTAATATCTTCACCGTTGGAAAGTAAAGATTGATTCATATTCATACTCTCTCTCTCTCTCTCTCTCTCTCTCTCTCTCTCTCTCTCTCTCTCTCTCTCTCTCTCTCTCTCTCTCTCTCTCAAAACTGTATGCATGAATAGTGAATAGAATCTGTTAAAATTGTTTTGTGCCTGAATTATAATGTACTAAAGCTGCCTGGTATATGAGTCATGATAATTATGATGATGGCTGTTCGTATTCAAGGCATAAGGTTTTGCTCTTCGTACTTTATTTATTTAAGACAATCATGAAGTCATGTCTGAACAATAATGTGATGATGCGTCACCAGTTTTGGCAAATTTGCAAGTTTTATGGGAATTTGTTTTTGAAGCAATTTGTTTTCTGCATTACTTGCTTTTGAGATTTTATTTCAGCATTACAAATAGTTACGAGGGTCATTCAATAAATAAGGTGAATTTTTCGGTATAAGGACTTCTAATACAGATAGAAGCTTACTTTTTTTTTCTTTTTTTTTTCTTTTCTTTTTTTTTTTTTACTTCTTTTTCACATGGATTTAATTTGTTTTGCAGATTAAAAAAAACTTTGAGAGTTTTGGCGATTAACAAAGATGGCCGACCAAGAAGCATGCTCCAGGATTGAACAGCGGTCAGTTATCAAGTTTTTGGTTGCTGAAGGGTGCAAACCAGTTGAAATTCATAGGAGAATGTCAACTGTGTATGGTGCCACATGTTTCAGCCGAAAAAATGTCTACAAGTGGGCTAAATTGTTTAAAGAAGGACGGAGCAGTGTTGAGGATGAAGACAGGCCTGGAAGGCCTGGAGCGACTGGCTGAGACATCAGTCCAAAGATTTTTACGCTGAGGGAATACGGAAGCTTGTGCACAGATGGGAAACGTGTGTGACAGTGCTGGGAGACTACGTTGAAAAAGAAAAAAAAAGTAAGCTTCTATCTGTATGAGAAGTCCTTATACCGAAAAATTCACCTTATTTATTGAATGACCCTCGTATTTGCGTCACATTCGTTACACTTTTTTTTTTTAATTCTGGTAATGATTTTACCTCATTCTGATACGACTACTACTACTAGTAGTAGTAGTACTACTACTACTATTGATAATAATAATGATAGTTATAATGATTATGATAATAATAATGATGATGTCTCTAGATCTGTAGAGGTTGAAGTCTGCTTGCATCACTGATTTACACTCCGTGTTTCCAAACTTCATAAGAGTTCTTGTCTATTTTGCAGCATTCTCGTTTGCAAATGCACAGACTAGCAAGTACAGGCAAACAACTGCCCAGCATCAGCATCAGTATCAGTATCAGTAGCTCAAGGAGGCGCCACTGCGTTCGGACAAATCCGTATACGCTACACCGCATCTGCTAAGCAGATGCCTGACCAGCAGCGTAACCCAACGCGCTTAGTCAGGCCATAAAAAAAAGAAGAAAAAAGGATAATATATTAAACAAATAAAGAAGTAATTGAATATTTTATAATAATAATAATAATAATAATAATAATAATAATAATAATAATAATAAATAAGTAGATAAATAAAGATAAAGTAGATAAATAGATCTTCATTTCATTTTTAACACAAGAAAAAACTGCTCATGAATTCAAACGAATGAGAAATATGGGCCGATGCTACCAGGGTGCAAAATGAATCATTGATTTAAAAAAAAAAAAAAAAAAAAAAAAAAACCAGACATTTACCGGTTTCCAACGATAAGACACAAGGTAAAAAATAAAATAAAAATTAAGCAAAAAAAAAAAAAAAAAAAAAAAAAAAAAAGATGCTGATGCGTTTATTTTACAATGGATAGACGGCAAGAAGGAAAATGGTTCTGGCAGGCTTATACTAGGGAAGAACAAGATCTAGCAGATATAACATTTCCCTTCAACAAACAAAAATAAAGCTCTGAAGATGTGATAAGTGGTGGTAGGGGAGGGGGGCGGGGGGGGGGGTTGTAAGCAAGCCAATAAATAAAGCACAGCCGAGGAAGAGGAAGAAAAAAAAGTGACTACGTAAATGTCAGTTTTATAAGATGTAAGAGGAGTTTGCGAACCCGAAAAAAAAAAAAGAATAAAAACACGTATGTAGGTGAATTTGAGAGAGAGTGTGGGTGGGATGTGGGGGGGAGGATGGGGGTGGGGGGGCGGGGGATGAGAGAATCTGCACCTAGGACAAAAGAACTACCTTGGTGGAGTGGCTCTATGCAAAAGGGCAAAGCAACAATAAAGTTATAAAAAAAAAATAAAAAATAAAAAAACAAAAAAAAAACAACTAGTAAATGGATACAGTGATACAGTTGACCTCCGTTTGCAACCATTGTCTGGAACACACACACTCGCACGCGCACGCACACACACACACACACACACACACACACACACACGTACACACACACACACACACACACACGTACACACACACACACACACACACACACACGTACACAAGCACACACACACACACACACACACACACACACACACACACACACACACACACACACACAAATGTATGGCTTAGTTTCTTCTTGGATAAACTTTTCTTGCTTCTTAGAATACTTGCTGTTTTTTTCGCTCTTAAATCCCTTGTTCTTGTAAAAAAAATAATAATAATAATAATAATAATAAAATAAAAAAACAACAACTAATTCCTGAGAGAATGTCATAAATCATTCGTGTTAAGACACAGAGAGAGAGATTAAGAGAGACAGTCAGACAAAAGGGGAAAGAAAGAGAGACAGAGGAGAGAGAGAGAAAGAGAGAGAGGGAGAAAGTTTTTCCCCAACCATGTCACAATTGCGTGTATGTGTGTGGTGGGGGGTTGGAGGAGGGAGAGCAGGGGGCGGAGGGAGGGGGGCGGGGGGGGCAGGGCCAAGGCATTCTCAACTAAACACACCGGTGATGTTATTTTTCTTTTTATTTTTATTTATTTTTATTTTTTTCTTAAAGTCTTTAAAACTCCTGTACACTCCATTATATCAGTTCATTTGACATCATCAGATTTTGTTGATGTTGTTGTTGGGTTTGTTGTTGTTGCTGTTGTTTATATATATCTTTTTTTGTTTTTCGGATCTAAAAAAAAAGAAAATTCAGACAATCAGACGGTAACTGTCATATTGTCTAACTGTTTTTGCACTGTCAGAAAATGTCAATCGAAACCTGGGACATTACAATAACGGGAAATGATCCGTAAATCAGCATCGTTCTGTTCATATTTATCCCTCCCTCCTACCTCCTGCCACTTCCTCCTCCTCTTCCTCCTCCTCTTCCTCCTTCTCCTCCTCCTCCTCCTCCTCTTCCTCCTTCTCCTCTTCCTCATCTTCCTCCTCTTCTTCCTCTTCTTCCTGTTCCTCCTCCTCTACTTCCTCCTCCTCTCCCTCCTTCTCTTCCTCCTCCCCCTCCTTTTCCTCTTCCTCCTTCTCCTCCTCTTGCTCCTCCTTCTCTTCCTCCTCTACTTCCTCCTCTTCCTCCTCTTGCTCCTCCTTCTCTTCCTCCTCTTCCTCCTCTACTTCCTCCTCCTCTTCCTCCTCCTTCTCTTCTTCCTCTTCCTCCTCTACTTACTCCTCCCCGTCTTCCTCCTCCTCCTCCTTCTCTACTTCCTCCTCTTCCTCCCTCTCTTCCTTCTCCTCTTACTCTTTTTTTTCTCAAACTCATTCTCCTCCAAGTTCTTCTCCCTTTCTTCATTTCCCCTCATATTCTCTTCCTCTGTCTTCTCCCCCTTCCTTCTCTTCCTCTGTCTTCTCCCCCTTCCTTCTCTTCCTCTGTCTTCTCCCCCTTCCTTCTCTTCCTCTGTCTTCCCCCCCTTCCTTCTCTTCCTCTGTCTTCTCCCCCTTCCTTCTCTTCCTCTGTCTTCTCCCCCTTCCTTCTCTTCCTCTGTCTTCTCCCCCTTCCTTCTCTTCCTCTGTCTTCTCCCCCCTTCCTTCTCTTCCTCTGTCTTCCCCCCCTTCCTTCTCTTCCTCTGTCTTCCCCCCCTTCCTTCTCTTCCTCTGTCTTCTCCCCCCTTCCTTCTCTTCCTCTGTCTTCTCCCCCTTCCTTCTCTTCCTCTGTCTCCCCCCCTTCCTTCTCTTCCTCTGTCTTCTCCCCCTTCCTTCTCTTCCTGTGTCCTCTCCCCCTTCCTTCTCTTCCTCTGTCTTCTCCCCCTTCCTTCTCTTCCTCTGTCTCTCCCCCCTTCCTTCTCTTCCTCTGTCTTCTCCTCCTTCCTTCTCTTCCTCTGTCTTCTCCCCCTTCCTTCTCTTCCTCTGTCTTCTCCCCCCTTCCTTCTCTTCCTCTGTCTTCTCCCCCTTCCTTCTCTTCCTCTGTCTTCTCCTCCTTCCTTCTCTTCCTCTGTCTTCTCCTCCTTCTCCTTCTCCTTGCCCTCCTCCTCCTCCTCCTCCTCCTCCTCCTTTTCCCACGTCTTTCTCCGTTCCCGCTTTTTTTCACAACCGTCACCCTTCTTTCTTCTCTTCCCCATCTTTCTCATCGTCGTTCTTCATCATTGCCAGTGCCTGTGGTTGTCGTTGCCATCATCATCATCATCATCAACATCATCATCGTCATCGTTATTAGCATCCTTCTCCTCCTCCTCATCATCATCATCATTATCTTCTTCTTCATCATCATATCACGTAAATATGTGAAACGGACCTACCTTAAACTGTTCCTGTATGGAATTGCAGGCTATTCATTTTTTTTTTTTTGCGCTAATGGCGCACACTGATAGTGTGTGATTGTGGACGATATATTGTGATACTGTTGTTGTGCAGTGATACTGTTGTTGTACAGAAGTTATGATGATTTTACCTCATTCTGATAACATGTCAAAACTGAAAAAAATGTATACGTCAACTCAGTAAGGACGGGGGGGAAAAAAGATAAGAAAAGCTTTTAATGTGCTGTATATATCTTGTTCTCCTTCTTCATCTTCTCTTTATGTGTGTATAAATTGTTCGCTGTTGACAATTGAGTGTAAAGAATAAAACACCAAAGAGAACATTTAAAAGAATCATCACAATTGTTGCTGGGTTTTTTTGTTGTTGTTTTTTGTGAGTGTGTTTGTTTTTTTGTTTGTTTGTTTTGTGTGTGTGTGTTTTGTTTTTTTTAATTTAATTTTGTTTATGCTGTGTGTACTGACGAGATAGCGCTAAATAAGTGACATTTTGTTCCTATGTCGGAATGAAGCCCATTCTTGCAGTGAGTGAGTTAGTATGATTTCTAGTTACGATATTATCATTATCATCATCATCATCATTGTTACTACTAGTTTTACTATTATTGTCATCATCATCTTCTTCATCATAATTATCATCATTCAGCAGTGTTAGGATTATCATTGTTGATTCACTTTGGTTTCATTGATATTCAGTAATGCGAATTACGTGATTATTAATTTTTGATTATTGCGAAGCTGGCCTTTCATTTCTAATAGTACTGTTGCTGATGTTACAGGTGATCAGTCGTTGTTGCTGTTGTTGCTGTTGTCGTTATCGATGGTGATAATGATTGATGATCATTATGATGATGACGGTGATGATGATAATGATTATGATCGTTATCACTACTACTACTACTACTACTACTACTACTACTACTACCACCACTACTAACTACTGTGACTACTATGACTGCAATTACAAGGAAAATGGTTAGAGCAAGAAATATAGTACTACTGCGACTACTATACTTATTCAGTTACTGCTGTTACCATTATCGTTGTTATCGTCATTATCATTGGTGGAGATGGTGGTGGTGATAATGGTGGTTTTGTTGTTGTTACTGCTGGCAGTTATTTCTCAGTGTTATCATTATTGATAGTTTGTTGTGGTTGCTTCATATTCAGCTGAATTATACCAGCATAAACTGAACTAATTTGTTATTGTTGTCGTCTCCATGATTTCATCATCATCATCGTCATTATCATCATCATCATCATCGTCGTCATTTAGAAACTGTTTTTGATCACCATTCTAATTATCATCATCATCATCATCATCATCATTTACAACATGGTTTTGTAATTTTGTCATGTTTCATTGTTGCTGTAAGAAACTGACATTGCTGTTGTTGTTGTTGTTATTGTTGTTTTTATTTTGTATTTGCATTACTCATTTTGTAATAACAGAGTTTGAAATTCGGTCTGCTCTCCCCAGGGAGAGCGCGTCGCTACACTGACAGCGCCACTTTTTTTTCTTTTTTCTTTTTTTCTTTTTTTTCAGTTTTTCCTGCCTGCAATTTTATTTGCTTTCCTATCGAAGTGGGTTTTTCTACAGAATTTTGCCAGGGGGTAACCATTTTAATTGATGCCGTGGGTTCTTTCACGCGCGCTAAATGCATGCGCTGCACACGGGACCTCGGTTTATCGTTTCATCTGAATGACCAGTGTCCAGACCACTACTCGCGAGGTCTAGTGGAGGGGGGAGAAAAATACTGGCGACTGCCGGTGTGATTCAAACCAGTGCGCTCAGATTCTCTCGCTTCCTAAGCGGACGCGTTACCTCGAGGCCAACAATGATGATGATCATCATATCAACATCATCATCATCATTATAAATGACTGTATCATCAACATCATCACAGATAACGTCACAGAATCACGCCCTTATCATCATAACCATTGTCAACTTGGGACAGACACCTTTGGGTGGGACTATTCATAGTGCGGAACTGAATGAAAGGTTGTACATATTTGTATATGTCATTTTGGATTTGGAATGATCATACTATTTTGTAATACTGAACAACTTCACTTTGTTGTATTAAAGGCTACAATCTATTGAATGTGACTTATGTCCTTATGATGGATATGTGCGTGTGTGTTTCAGTGTGTGCATGTGTCTTTGTGCCTGTGTGTTTGTCAACTGTGATTGTGTGTGTGTGTGTGTGTGTGTGTGTGTGTGTGTGTGTTTATCAGTGAGTCGAGTCGTGTGAGTGTGTATAGTGTGTGTATTTGTTGCATGCATGTGTGTACGTACTTCAGCGCGCCCACTGGCTTTGTATAATGCGCACAGCAGGCACACCCTGGCATACACACTGATAGACGAACAACTAAGAGAGAGAGGGGAGGGGAGAGGGGTAGGCGATTTGAAACAAACTATTTACAGGAACATACACAATCTTGAGAAAATTTTAGACATTTTGTAAGTCATTTTGATAGTCCCAAATTTTCTGATCAACCATGGGATACATCAAATGTCAAAATTTAAAAGCTGGTAGACTTTTGCGGCCCAGATACATAATATTGATAGGCAAATACTTGTTGCATAAATGATCATTATGATACAATTGACAGTTCATCATGAAACAAAAATCTCTCTCTCTCTCTCTCTCTCTCTCTCTCTCTCTCACACACACACACACACACACACACACGGCACACACGCAGACACTCACTCAACAAGAAAAAGGGAACCAACCACAGCATGCCTGACAGATTTGCTCCATTCAGGGTGATTGTTTCCCTTGCATATCCCTTAAACTCATGCAGTGAGTCAGTGTAAAAGTCTACCGGGTGTTAAAATCATACCGGTCCGTGTAACAGACAGTCTACAAGCTCCAGAACAAAGATAAGTGATTTTCTGTGTATTTGATTAATAATTTGTCATCGCGTTTTTGTTTAATTATTGAATTATTAGTGAATTATCGAGAGGGCTCAATGATAAATTGTCCGTCAGATGCACGGAAAAGTCACTTATCTTTGTTGTGGACAAAGTGATTTTTCTGTGTAATTGACTGATAATTTGTCATCGCGTTATTGTTTAATTATTGAATTATTAGTGAATTATAGAGAGGGCCCAAAACTGGTATAGCACTGAACGAAACCACGCGAAGACGAACGTTGTGCTTATGCAATGTTTAGCAGACACATCACAAGTGAGGCCTGTGTGGGCAGAATTTGAAATTGTGTAGCTGAAACTGAAGAAAAAGAAGAAAAAGACAAAAAAGACTCTTGCGGCCAATCAGCGGCAGCCTCTGTGCGTGTGTGCATGTGTGTGTTTGTTTGTATGTGTGGGTCTGTGTGTTTGTGTGCGTTTGTACATGCGCGAGGGTGTAAGTGTACACAAGTGTCAGGAGAGTTCTTCTTCAGTTTAACGTCTTTCCACTTGAAGTGATATTAGAGTTCTGTGCACGTGCGTATGTGTGTGTGTTGGGGGGTGGGGGGTGGGGGCGGGGGGGTGCGGGGGGACGGGGATGGGGGGTAGAGGATGAGGTATGTGTGTGTATGCATGCCTACACTGTGGGAGCAACGGAATATTGGAACGTGCGGGTGTGCATATATATATATATATATATATATATATATATATATATATATATATATATATATATATATATATATATATATCTTTGTATTATATGTGTGTGGGGTTGGGGATGGGGGATATGGGCGTATGTGTGTGTGCTTGTACAAGTAAGTGTGCCTCTGTGTGTGTGTGTGTGTGTGTGTGTGTGTGTGTGTGCCGTGGAAGCTGCGATACGTAGCCTAGAAATGAGTGTGTGGAGGAGAGGGGTAGAGGGGGTGCAGGGTAATGTGTGTGTGTGTGTGTGTGTGTGTGTGTGTGTGTGTGTGTGTGTGTGTGTGTTGGGGCTCATGTACGTTTATGTGTATTTGACTGTGCTTTCATATCTGTGAAAGTGCATGTTTGGTGCATATCTCTTATGCATATGTGTGTGTATGTGTGAACTGAATGTGTGTCTGCATGTTTTACTTTTATTTGCTTATTTATCATCATTGTTGTCTTTTTTATTTATCTTTATTATTATTATTATTATGTAGCCGTGTTACTGAACCGAGTGGTTCTAATAGGGGACGGTACAAAAGAACTAATGATTGATTGAATGTATTAAAGGATAGACAAGAATTCTCGCGCACAGGCCAGGAACCTATAGAGGCCAGTCACAAATGGGTTTTTCTATTGTTTTATTTACAATAGTTATAAGAACATAAGAAAAGAAGACAAATAATGAGAGAAGAATAAAAGAAGATATAAGAAGAGAAGACATAAAGAAGAGAAGATATAAGAAGAGAAGATATAAAAAGAAGAAGAAATAAAAAGAAGATGTAAGAAGAGAAGACAGTGCAGTGATACCCAGCGAGATGTCCGCCGTTGTGAGAACACACACGACACACACTCACACACTGCTTGCGACGCAGCAAGAGAGAGAGCACGGCTCTGGTCAGATGACTGACCAGGTATGAAATGACCACTCATCACTCACTGCAAAGAAAATCACGTGTGCTGAAAAGCAGATCGGCCCAAATCAGGCCAAATCCGACAACCACTGTGTTTCTTACAAGGTGTTCAGTGATAGATTTCTAAATGATTTCTGAACCGATTTACGTCGGATAAGTTGCAAAAGAAAGAGCTCAACACCTACTTTATAATGAGTAGTGTTGACTATTTAAGATGAATTTATAATCTTAATTTAAGTCACCTGAACAGGGTCAGTTTTAACGAGCTCATCGCTGAAAATTACAAACTGCATTAAATCATTTTAACGTAGGCAAACATAAATGAAATAGATTTAAAGATCGAATTGCGACGATTCTGCCAGTATATAATACTTGTAGTTTACTGATCTGACAAAAGAGATATTAATTAAATACGATGGAGCAGAAACACAAGTTTCTGCTCAGCCAATGATCTACCGTGACACTGGTCGAACAGTGAGTGTGTGGCGAGAAGGACAGAATGACGTAAGCGGCTTTGCGTTCAAACCAGGAAGGCGTCACACATTCTGCGCAGGCCGTTGAAGTCCAGCGGGTTAGTTGCGAAAACTGACTCATCTGATAATACAGCTTGTGCGTGAAGCAAGTTTTGAAGCAAGCATAGCACTTGGTTACATCATTATTATTAATACTACAACTTTTTTTTCTTTTTTTTAATTATTATTTATTTATTTATGTACGCTTATAGTTGACTTCATCAAGTTTTTGCGCCTTATACATAATTATTATTATTAGATGTAGTAGTAGTTCTTTTTTTATGTATTTATCTATCATTTATTTACCCTTTTTTTTCTCAAGGCCTGACTAAGCGCATTGGGTTACGCTGCTAGTCAGGCATCTGCTTGGCAGATGTGGTGCATCGTATATGGATTTGTTCGAACGCAGTGACTCCTCCTTGAGCTACTGAAACTGAAACTGTTTCCCTTGACTACTTTCACCCAGAAGATGGGAGACACGCAGAAAAACAGAAATGGAGGGGCGGAGAATTTTTACATACATTTTTTTTTTTTTTTTTAAATCCAAGACAGTGTCCAGTCTTGCAACATGCCGTCAGTAACAGGGAGGGGAGGGGGGTGGGGGGGGGATTGAGACCTCAATCAGCTGAGGAAATTTGCTATATAAAAAAAATATGCGAACATAATTATGGCATAATTTATGCTGTAGTTTACTATCATCATTGCAATTATGAAGCCAGACTTAATCGTATGTACATGCTTTGGACTGAAATATAATTATAACAGGGACTTTCTGCAGAAAACATTACTTGCACTTTTGAAATCCGTTCATGATATAACAGCTTTGGAAAGACTGTAGGGCGACCTAGCGGGCTGTTCAGTACTAAGTCGTTAGCGACCGTTCATCATAATAAATATTATAATCATTGATTCTGATGGGCCAGCCCTTGTGTTGTCGTGGTGCATTATTTTACAGTATAACTGATTCTCTAAATCAGTTACGTTAAATAATGATTTAATATTTCATTGTCAAATTCGGGATGCTGTTTACACCAAAAACCAGTAAAATACTGTGCAACATACGGTCTTATTGATATTTTTATTATTTAAAAAAAATCATGATGACATTACTACTACTACTACTACTACTGCTATCATCATCATCATTATTATTATTATTATCATTATCATCATCATCATCATTATGATGATGATGATTATCAGTTATTATTATAATCTTTTTTCTTATCTTTTCTTTTTTTCTCAAGGCCTGACCGTAGTAAGGGGGTTGGGTTACGTTGGCTTGGCAGATGTCAGTGTGGTGTAGCGTATATGGATTTGTCCGAACGCAGTGACGCCTACAGTCCTTGAGCTACGTGATACTGATATGTTTACCCCAGTGTAAAAGCGGAATTTTCTGCAAACTTACTGTGCCAGTACTACTGACATTGACGCGAATTCTGCAGAGGTATGCCGCTTCAGTTGTGCAGTGTGTGTGTGTGTGTGTGTCACAGTGTGTGTGTGTGTGTGTGTATGTGTGTGTGTGTGTGTGCCAGTGTGTGTGTGTGTGTGTGTGTGTGTTTAACGTCAGTTCTTTTACGTGTGCTTAGTGCATGTTGTACATGGGAGTACGACCACATGACCATTATTCACCGTCATTTCCACAAAGCGACTCACACACACACAACCAGTCAAGCCGTGGAGGCGTCGGCGTTATCCCAAAGAAGCGGTGCGCTTCGTGCATAATTGACGCCGACATTTTATCAACAGTTAATATTCAGGCTGAGGCTTAGTTTTTAATGACGAAAAGAGTAGGCATAAGCTAGAATAAACACTGCTTTGGATGGTATGCGAGTGTGGTATGGTCAACGACCATATTTCGGTTGGACGTTTTTTTCAGACAGGGGAAGTCACTCTGATCTTAATACTTTTGAACTGGCAGCAGACGAACCTTTCAGTGGGAATTTTAAATGTTTTAGTTTGTTGTTGTTGTTTTTTTAAAACGTTCTTTCTCTTAAACAACAGCACCAAAATGGAGAATGGTATTGGAAGCAAAAGAAGAAGGCAAACAATTCATGGAGATCAAATTTCCAAGGTAAATGTTTTGGCTCATTTTGAATTCGACTGCAGACTTGAATGCTCAACCGATATTGGCGACAGTCCAAAACGTAGTAGTACTAGTACTTTAAAACTTAACTCATAGTCGTGGTCGTTCTGCTACTGCTAGTACATTAGTAGTACAGTAACTACAGTTGGTAATATCCAATTTTAGCATCAGTTCTCACATTAATGACTTGCAGATTGATCAATCAAGTTGACTTCGTCATCTTGACACTTCAAGTTTTCGATTGGGAGACGATTGATGTTCATTACCCCGCCCCTTGCATGCCCTCTGGCCACACTAAAATTGATACCAGTATCACACTTAAGTCACACACACACACACACACACACACACACACACACACACACACAGAGGCTGACTTACTCTGTTACTGAGTCAATGAGTGACTTCCTAATCATATTATATAAAGGATATGTTACAATGTTATTGCCTCTTCTTGTCTATATATATAACCTAAATGTCATAATTATTAAACAGAAATATACAGACACAACACAAACTCCCAGAAAGTGCACATTTGTGGACATTACTTTGCATTGTATTGATTGCAGCTTCTTATCTGTCAAATAATTTTAAGTTTCCACACTTCAGTTTTCTTATTGGAAGTCAGTTTTTCAGCTCATGTAGTGGATGTAAAATAGCATACAAGTACATCTTTGGTTTATGATAAAATACAGTCTTTAATAGCTTTAAAGCATGGTTAAGGAAAGGATCATTAATGATATGATATATATGAATATATATTGAAAACTGTGAAGAACTTTCTTTTAGACTTAAGAGGTGAACATTGTATGGCATATATATATATATATATATATATATATATATTATACTGTCAGTATGTGGGGTGTGTGTGTGTGTGTGTGTGTGTGTGTGCGTGCGTGCGTGCGTGTGTGTGTGTGCGTGTGTTTGTGTGTGTGTGTGATTTTGTGAGTGAGAGAGAGATCATGGGAGAGAGGGGTGCATGGGGGAGAAGAAATCTGTCAGAAATGCTGTGGTTGATTCCCTTTTGTTTGATGAGAGAGAGTGTGTGTGTGTGTGTGTGTGTGTGTTTGTGTGTGTCTGACTGAATGTGTAATACACTGTGTATGTTTGTGTGAATGGTCTTCTGTACAATTTGTACATTCAGACTTTTATCAGTGTAGTACTTGTGTATTTTGTAGGTACCAAAAACCGAACTGGACTTTAAGTTCAAGCAACCTTTCCCACCCCAAAGTAAAGACCATTCAACAGGCAGCTCCTCGGAAACCATGAAGATGCAGCAGCAAAGGACAAGGTCTCTACAGGAGAAACTAACCCGGTGCAAAATGAGCATGGACGATCAGCCACTGTCATCGGGATGGGACAGCCTCAGAAAGGCCGTTGTCAAAAAAGATATGCCAGCTTCGCTCGCCATGCTGCACGGAACCATGAAAACGGAGCTCCGTCGGCGCGTGTCCTCCAAGATGCTTAAGCACAAGCTCAACAAGTTCCAGGACTACTCCCTCGACCTTCCTGGCAACCTGACTGCGTCCAACAACTTTGATTTCCTCCGCAACAACACGGCCGACAAAGAAAACTCCGGCGGTGGTGAAGGAGCAACAGGGGTCAGTCGGAAAATTGAACTTGGAGACATGGACAGTTCTCTGGAGGAGGTGTGGGTTCGCCGGACCACCCCCCCTCGTCTAGCTGCCCGGAATGCCCTGAGCGCCATCGCAGACATGAACAACCGATGCAGTAGCAGCGGCAGTCCACAGACATCAACGAGAAAGGCTCAGAGGTTGGCAAAACGGGCTGCAGCTTCCAAGGTAAGAAAACGCTTAACTTGGGGGATGGTGGGGGGTGGGGGAGGGAGGGGGTGGTGGTGGGGGGGGCATGTGTGTGTGTGGGGGGGTGACAAAACAAGTCACAATTTTACAATACTACAGTTACTATAGTACTTTACTTTTTTTTAAAGTTTGTATTCAGTTCGAATGATGAGTATTCTACATGTGTGCATGCACCACCACGCCCACCCCATCCCCACCCTACACACACACACACACACACACACATTTTTTTTTTCTCTCTCTCTCTCTTTTTTTTTTTTTTTTTTTTTTTTAATGATAATTAACTTATGTTTGAACTAGTTCAGGGTTTATTAGTTAACATCCCCATTGGCTCTTGGTTGTAATTTACTCAGTGGACTAGTTGGTTTGTTGTTTTATTTTGTTTACTTACACACACACACACACACACACACACACACACACACACACACACACACACACACACACACACACATTACTGTCATATTACTACAGGTATGTTCACAAAAAAGCATAGAATTTACTGGAGAGGCTTGTTCAAGGAAAAGGGAGAGTTAGTGAACCACTGATTTGGAGAGAATGAAAGTTGAAACCTTAGATTATATTTATAAGATCAGATGCTCTCCACAGTGAAGTTTTGTATTATGTGAAATGTCTAGCATAATAATGTTGTCACATCACTGCCAGTGTGTGTGGGTATAAAAAAGTTAATGTGCATAGTAGAGGATTACAACTCTTGACATACTTATATCATTATCATTCATCACATTACACTTCTCTGCATATTATCAGTCTTCCTCGCTTTCCTCTAAAAACTTGGGGAGGGCATAGAGGATTACAACTCTAGACATACTTATAATTATCACTATCATTCACCATATTACATTCAATTCGCCATGCATTATTCGTTTTATTATCCATCATCTTTTTCATAAGGTTTCAGACACACTGAAGACCCTTTTTTTGTCATAAATAAGTCTGACAACTCTTTGCTTTCACCAACACTTTATTTGCATAGATTTAAGCAATAACAAAAAGGATCTTCAGTGTGTCTGAGACATAATGAAAATGATTATGGATAATGAAACGAATAATGCATGGCAAATTGAATGCAATGTGATGAATGATAGTGATGTAAGTATGTCCAGAGTTGTAATCCTCTACATAGTCCAGATGGCTGCTTTCAAGTAATGTACTCAGATATGCAACAAATGTTCAACTTCAAGTTAAATTAGCAACACTGCAGGATCACATGCATGCAACACTGTGTGCTGGAAAGACAAATCTTCTTGGCTTAAAATCATGTTTGTCTCCAGAGTTCATTCCCTTGAATTGTTCTCTCTCTCTCTCTCTCTCTCTCTCTCTTCCCCTGCCCCCATCTCCCCTCCCCCCCGAACCGCTCCCACCCCTCTCTCTCTCCCTCTCTCATGCGAATTTCAGTGAAATTTGTCGTTGATATCTTTTATGTTAATAGTTTTGTGTTTTTGTGTTCTTTGATGTAGCCCTACCAACATCCCTCCTTTTTTTTCCCCTTTCTTTTATACCCCAGGGCTGGGTGGAAAAAAACATATGTTTTGCTTATCTCATTACCCTGGTAAAATAGATTTTCATTTCGTTTCGTTTCATTTCGTTTCTCTCTCTCTCTCTCTCTCTCTCTCTCATATGTGTGCGCATATGAAGAAACGTTGATAATTTATTTTCTTATTATTAATTGTTGAAGATAGCAATCAGAAATACTGGTTACACTAAAATACTTGTTTCAGATTATAAACAAAACATACATAAAAAAAACTTGTAGAGTATTTAGAATAATCGCACAATGCCAAAAGGTCTCCCACCCCCCACACCCACCCCCCCAAAAAAAGAAACAAGACTTCAACCTGGAACCATCATGTGAATGCTTTGTAATAGTTTCTGACAAGTTTGTCTGGCTCATGTTGTGTATTGTCTTTAACCACTGGTTGTGAACACCTCCCCAAGAGAGAGATGTGGAATGAAAGTTTAGTGTTCTTGAAAATTTTGTTGCCCATGTCAGCTTGCCAACTGCACTGACAAGTCTACTGAAAGTCATTGAACAATAGCCATGAAGACGAATGACCAGGAAACCTGTGACAATGAAGCAAACGAAACACAAACGGAAGCAGGGACATAAAATATTATCAAGTCCACTCCATGACATATGTGATACAAGTATGTGATACGTATAGAATTTTATAATTCTGAGGATGCAGTGGACTCTGTCTCTGTTTCTGTTTCTCTGTCTCTCCCTCTCTTCCTCTAGAGCTCTGTTTGTCTCTCAGCCTCAGTCTCTCTTTGTCTGTCTGTGTCTCCCTTCCCTCCCTCTCTCTGTCCCTCCCTGCCCCTTCTCCCTCTCTCTTTCTCTCTCTTTCTCTCTCTCTCTCTCTCCCTCTACATTGACCAGATTTAGATTAGGAATTTCTGAAGTAAACGCACACAGATATCGTTACAAAGCAACATGTCATTCTGAACTATTGTGCCTATTGTGCAAGGAATCAAGAGAGGATGGAGTTAACTTTTTGAAAAAAATTCCCATGTTGACTGATTTACAAATCCAGTTTATTCCCCAAAAATATTATCCATGCTTATTTCAGCTATGTTTATCAATGGCATCTAACGATGAAAATATCATACATAGTTTTGCTATACATGTATCTTTATAAAGCACTGCAATTAAGAGATACACTTATTTCTTAGATTCACTGAAATATTGTTTATATTACCAGTTGCAATGACACATGCAAAACTGTTATTACCCCCTATTCATATGGGGCTATGGCCTTAATTGAATAAACCATCTTGAATCTTGAATCTCTCCCTCTCTCTCAGTCCCATGCCCCTGACTCTGCCTCTGTCTTTCTATGCCCCCCCCTCCCTCTCTCTCTCTGTCTCTCTCATTTTCCCCCCACAATGATTCTCAAAGATGAACAGAGAAATTGCACATTAACAGACTTGTCACATAATTGTCCCTTTACAACCCAAATGAGAAAAGTCACAAGCTACTATTATTATTCGAGCATGGAAGACATGAA
Organism: Babylonia areolata; assembly: GCF_041734735.1. NCBI lineage: Eukaryota > Metazoa > Mollusca > Gastropoda > Neogastropoda > Buccinidae > Babylonia > Babylonia areolata. The sequence goes on along the minus strand of NC_134894.1, from coordinate 46,380,559 downwards.
TAACAAGAGAGAGAGAGAGAGAGAGAGGCGAATCCTGTTCTTGTGATATGAACAACACGACTCTCTCTCTCCCTCTCTTTCTTTCTCTCTCTCATTTCTTTCATTTTCTCTCTGTGTCTTTCATTTTCTTTTTTGTCCCTATGTATTTTACTAACACTATGCATGTGCCTGCATGTGTGTGTTTGTGTGTGTGTGAGTGTGTATACATGTATGTGTTTAATTTGTTCCCCCCCCCCTTCCCCCCTCTCTCATGTTTTTCTGTTAACACCATGCTTTAATTTTGTATTTAGTATTGTGTAGTGTAGACCCTATTGAGAGTGGGGACTGGATGTAAAACAAAACAAAACAAAACAAACAAAAAACACACACAAAGCACACACACACACCAGTGCTTATCTATTAGTATTATCCTTGAAATGAAAACTTCTGTCTTTTCTTGTCTTGTCTTGTCTCCCTCCCTTCCTGTCTTTCTCTCCCTGCCCCCCCCCCCCCACCCCACCCGCCTCCCACCCTCCACACCTCTCTCCTACCCTGTCCCTGCCTCTGTCTTTCTCTGCCCCTCTCTCCTCTCTCTCATTCTGACTTTGTCTCCCCATCCCCATCCCCCTCCCCACCTCTTTTTCTCCATATATCTTTCTCTGTTGTCTGTGTTTCTCTCTTTGTTTGTCTGTCTGCTAACATCCCCCCCCCAACCCCCCCCCCCCCCCCCCCCTTCTCTCTCAAGCTCTGTCTCTCATGCCATGCGCTGGTGTGTGTATTTGTGTGTGTGTGTGTGAGTGTGGAGGGGTGTGGGGAGCTCTCTGTGTGTCTCTGAGTTTGCTTGTTTTTTGTCTGTGTG
>NC_134894.1:46367221-46369721 GCF_041734735.1 Babylonia areolata | reverse complement strand
CAGTCCCCTCCACACACACACACACACACACACACACACACACACACACACACACACACACACACACACACCCTAACGGCACCCCAGTCCCCTCCACACACACACACACACACACACACACACACACACACACACACACACACACACACACACACACACACACCCTAACGGCACCCCAGTCCCCTCCACACACACACACACACACACACACCCTGACGCCCCCCACCCCCACCCCCGACCCTCCAGACCCCTCCCTTTTAATTTTCTTTCAGTTGGTTTCCTTCTTTTTTTCTACCCACACTTTCTGTTGTTCTCTCTTCTAGCTCTCATGGACAGCCGAAATTTGCTGTGTTGGCTCAGAGAGAGAGAGAGAGAGAGAGACTGAGAGAGACACACACAAACACACACACACACACACACACACACACACACACACACACACACACACACACACACACACAGAGAAAGAGACAGAGACAGACAGGAAGACAGAGACTGAGAGACAGAAAGAGACAGAGAGAGACCTTCCAATCTCAATTGGCCCCTGAAGCACATACACGCACCCACATACGCACGCGCGCGCGCAAACACACACACACACACACACACACACACACACACACACACACACACACACACACACATCACAGAGAGAGAGAGAGAGAGAGAGAGAGAGAGAGAAAAGCAGATGGTCAGACAAAGAGAGGTCCAGAAAAAGAAACACACACACACACACACACACACACACACACACACACACACACACACACACACACACACACACTCCCCCCCCCCTACTCCCCTACACCCCCTCCTCCCCACTCCCACTCAGTCCACACACACAGCTGGCCAGAGGTCAGGCCCAAGTCTCTGTTGTGTGTGTGTGTGTCTGTGTCCCCCTGTCTGTCTCTCTCTGTCTGTCTCTCTCCCTCTTTGTCTCTCTCTCTCTCTCTCTGTCTCTCCCTGTCTGTCTGTCTGTCTGTCTCTCTCTCTGTCCTCAGCGTGTACTGAATCGATCGATTCGGGTTATCAACGAATTTCACGTGCAGCGGACGGAGAGACAAGACCGACTGTCACTAGCTTCAGTGTGCTAATTGTAACCTCTGCTGCTGACTGCGCAGCCGTTTTTATTTGGGTGGGTCCGGTGGGGGGGGGGGGGGGGGGGGGGGGGGGGGTGGAGGGGGGTTTGGTGGGGGAGAGAGAGCCTTGGGGAATCGATAATCTAGCCACGCATGATGCGGTGCTTTGAAAGCTTGTCGAGGGAGTTTGTTTGGTATGGAGGGGGGAAGGAGGAGGGGGGCGGGGGTGGGTGGGTGGGAGGGGTTGGGAGGGAGTGTGGTGGGTGTGTTGTGGAGTGTGGTGGGGTGGGGGTGGGGGTAAATTTGGGTGTGAAGGACAGTTGTTCATTGATAGACGATCGTGTAATTTTTGTTGGCCGGTTTTCATTGATACTGATGATGATTGTGTGTGTGTGTTTGTGTGTGTGTGTGTGTAATAAATTCTTTCCCAGATAGGTCATGATTATCATTGATAGACATTATGATAATAATAATGATGATTATAAGAATAATGACAATAATGATAATAAGAAGAAGAAGAAGCAGAAGAAGAATAACAACAACCCACAATAATAACAAGAAGAACAACAAGAACAACACCAACAGCAACATTGATGATGATACTACTACTACTACTGCTGCTACTACTACTACTACTACTACTACTAATAATAATAATAATAATGCCCTAAAGCATAAGGCGAGACTGTGACCTGTGTTGTCTCCATCCTTCTCGCAGCTTCCACAACTCATAATGTAGGTGTGTGTGTGTGTGTGTGTGTGTGTGTGTGTGTTATATGTCTGTGTGTGTGTGTGCGAGCGCGCACGTGTCTGTGTGTGTTTGTGTAAGTGCGTGTGTGTCTCTCTGTGTGTGTGTGTGTGTGTGTGTGTGTGTGTGTGTCGCTCTCTCTTTGTCTGTGTGCGCGCGTGTGTCTGCGTATGAGTGCGTCTCTGTGTGTGAATGTGTGTGCCTCTTTCAGTGTGTGTGTGTGTGTGTACATGCGTGCGTGCGTGCGAGTGCGCACGTGTCTGTGTTTCTCTGCTGTGCCTTGTGTATGAGTGACTGACTCTCTTTGTCTATTTCTGCTTGCGTGCAAGCGCGCGTGTGTCTGCGTCTGTGTGTAGCAGAGTGTAGAGGGTGCTGTTTATGAGCCGGCCTCTCCTCCCCCCCCCCCCCCCCATCCCCACTCCCTCCCCCTCCTCCCTCCTCCCATTTCTCTGATATCAGCAAATGATGCAGGTTTTTTTTTTTTGTTTTTTTTTTTCTTACCACACTGAAATAAAGTTTTGTGATAATATAGCCGACGGACGCTGCACTGCGTTTAGTTGGAACGGAGCAAAGCGCGTTATCGTCAATGTACACACAGCGTTTTTTTGTTTTTTTTCTCGGTGCAGTTGGCCGCAAGCTGTAGGTCCTGCGATAAGGATAATTCCGTCGGAGG
>NC_134894.1:46337221-46344721 GCF_041734735.1 Babylonia areolata | reverse complement strand
AGGGGGGAGGGTGAGGGAGAGAGAATGACTCAATGAGAGAGAGAGAGGCACAGAGAGACAGAGATGGGTGGGAAGGAGACCTAGGAGAAGCAGAGAGAGAGGGGGGAGGGTGAGGGAGAGTGAATGACTCAATGAGAGAGAGAGAGGCACAGAGAGACAGAGATGGGTGGGAAGGAGACCTAGGAGAAGCAGAGAGAGAGGGGGGAGGGCGAGGGAGAGAGAATGACTCAATGAGAGAGAGAGAGAGGCACAGAGAGACAGAGATGGGTGGGAAGGAGACCTAGGAGAAGCACAGAGAGAGAGAGAGAGAGAGAGAGAGGAGGGCGATGGAGAGAGAATGACTCAATGAGAGAGAGAGAGGCACAGAGAGATGGGTGGGAAGTAGACCCAGGAGAAGCAGAGAGAGAGAGAGAGGAGGGCGAGGGAGAGAGAATGACTCAATGAGAGACAGAGAGAGAGAGACAGACAGAGACAGAGATGGGTGGGAAGGAGACCTAGGAGAAGCAGAGAGAGAGAGAGAGGGAGGAGGGCGAGGGAGAGAGAATGACTCAATGAGAGACACAGAGAGAGAGAGATGGGTGGGAAGGAGACCTAGTAGAAGCAGAGAGAGGGAGGAGGGCGAGGGAGAGAGAATGACTCAATGAGAGACACAGAGAGAGACAGATGGGTGGGAAGGAGACCTAGGATAAGCAGAGAGAGAGAGGAGGGGGGGAGGAGGGCGAGGGAGAGAGAATGACTCAATGAGAGAGAGAGAGAGAGATGGGTGGGAAGGAGACCTAGGGTAAGCAGAAAGAGAGAGGAGGGCGAGGGAGAGAGAATGACTCAATGAGAGAGAGAGAGATGGGTGGGAAGGAGACCTAGGAGAAGCAGAGAGAGAGAGAGGAGGGCGAGGGAGAGAGAGAGAGAGAGGCACAGAGAGACAGAGATGGGTGGGAAGGAGACCTAGGAGAAGCAGAGAGAGAGGAGGGCGAGGGAGAGAGAATGACTCAATGAGAGAGAGAGAGAGGCACAGAGAGACAGAGATGGGTGGGAAGGAGACCTAGGAGAAGCAGAGAGAGAGAGAGGAGGGCGAGGGAGAGAGAGAGAGAGAGGCACAGAGAGACAGAGATGGGTGGGAAATAGATCGAGAAGCAGAGAGAGAGAGAGGGAGGAGGGGCGAGGGAGAGAGAATGACTCAATGAGAGACAGAGAGAGAGAGAGATGGGTGGGAAGGAGACCTAGTAGAAGCAGAGAGAGAGAGGGGGGGAGGAGGGCGAGGGAGAGAGAATGACTATTGGAGACAGAGACAGAGAGAGAGAGATGAGTGGGAAGGAGATCTAGTAGAAGCATAGAGAGACAGAGGAGGGCGAGGAAGAGAGAGAGAGAGAGAGAGAGAGAGATCGCACACACATACACACACACATGGAAAGAGAGAACAATAGAGATGAGAGAGAGAGAGAATGAAGAGAAAGTTGTGTGTGTGTGCGTGTGTGTGTGAGAGAGAGATATTGTGTGTGTGTGTGTACATGCAGGTGTGTGTGTGTGTGTGCATGCGTAGGTGTGTGTGTGCGTCCTTAGATAAATGAAGGAAGGGCTTTAGCAAGTTTACACAAAAATGGGCGTCGTCATGCTGTTGGAAGCAGAGCAAGACTCATGTGGAGGCGTAAAACAACAACGGTTAGTAGATGGGAGGTGTGACGTCAGTGAAGGGCGGAGTAGAGGCAAACAATTTAATAATAATAATAATAATAATGGTACTTATATAGCGCTAAATCTTGTGCGTAAACAAATCAAAGCGCTTTCGCACCAGTCATTCTCACGCAAGCATAACTCTAAAACTGAAAAAAACAACAACTAAAAAGACAAGGAAGAGGCAGGGAAGGGAGGCTATTTTGGGAAGAGGTGGGTTTTAAGGCCAGACTTGAAAGAGCTGAGTGTGGAGACTTGACGAAGCGAAAGAGGAAGTTCATTCCAATTGCAAGGTCCAGAGACAGAGAAAGAACGGTGGCCAACAGTCGAGAGTTTGAATCTGGGTATGTGTAAGTGGAGTGGATCCGAAGCTGATCGTAGTGAGCGAGATGGAGTGTAGAGGTGAAGGCAGCCACAGATCATCAGCATGCAGAAATCCAGGCCCCCAAAGTGGGTGAAGGGGGCTGGAGGGGAGGGCAGAAGGGCGGGGTTTGGGAGGCAGGGGGGCAGGGTTACACCAGACTCACACATGTCGATACCTGTGGATGGAGTTGACCCATGCTGGAGAACTTTCACTTCCCTTTGGTTACCACTGCCCCTCCATGGCTTTAAACCAGACATTGATTTTTCGTAAACCATCCGGAAAATGAGTATCCAGCTTCAATCTTCATAGTCAGTCAGCGCGAACTACACCAAAGGCAGACAATGCCTCTTGATGAAGAGAACATCGCCTAGGTGTGCACCTGTGTGTGTGTGTGTGTGTGTGTGTGTGTACGTGCGCACACAAGTTTATGTATACATTCATTAATATTATGTTTTATGCGTGTGTGCGCACGTGTTTGTGTATGCGCGCGCACGTGTGTGTGTGTGTGTGTGTGTGTGTGCACGCGCTCTTGTGTGTGTGTTTGTGTGTGTGTGTGCGTGCGTGCGTGCGTGCGTGTGTGCGTTCTGAACGAGGACGAACTCTTGAGGTGTGGAGGTAAGGGCGAAACATGACGAAACGTAATGACTTGCTACCGGAAATATCTCTCTGTCTCTCTGTCTCTGTCTGTCTGTCTGTGTTGTTGTCTTCAGTTTAACGTCTTTCCACTTGAAGTGATATTAGTCTGTGTGTGTGTGTGTGTGTGTGTGCGCGCGCGCGCGCGTATCTCACTCTCCCTCTCTCTGTGCAATCTCTCCATCTCTCACTCTCCCCCTCTCTCTCTCTGCCCCTCTTACTCCCTAGGCCCTCTCACTCTATCTGTCCTCTCTCTCACTCTCTCGCTCTCTCTCTGTGCATATCTCTCTCTTTCTCTCCCTCTCTCTATCTCCTCTCTGCCGACGCCCCGCCCATCTCTCTCTCACTCTCTCTTTCTCCCCCTCCCTCCTCCCTCTGTCTCTCACTTTCTCTCCCTCTCTCTATCTCTATCTCCTCTCTGCTGCCGACGCACCCCCCCCCCCCCCACTCTTTGTCTCTCTTTCTTCCCCCCTCCCTCTCTCTCTCTCTCTCTGTCTGTCTGTCTGTCTTTCTCTCCCTCTATCTCCTTGTCCTTGTCTCTGCCGCCCCCCCCCCCCCCCTATCCCCCCCGTCTCTCTCTTTCTTTCTCATCCGCCCCTCCCTCTCTCCTCCGCCCCCCTCCCTCTTACCACCCCCCCCCCCCAACCCCCCTCTCTATCTCTCTCTACCTCTCGTCAACAAGACGCTACACTGATTGTTACCGACTTCAACACGATTACTTTTCTTTTTTTTTTTTTTCTTTTCTTTTCTTCTTCTTCTTCTTTTTTCTTTCTTTCTTGTTTCTTCTTTTCAATTTGAGGTCTCTCCCTTCCACCCCAGACTCCCCTTCCTCCCCCTTTTTCTTGGTAGAAAGGGTATCTCTATATGGAGTGATGGCCCAGAGGTAACGCGTTCCGCATAGGAAGCGAGAGACTCTGATGAGCGCGTTGGTTCGAATCATGGCTCAGCCGGCCTCCGATATTTTCTCCCCCTCCACTACACCTTGAGTGGTGGTCTGGACACTAGTCATTCGGATGAGACGATAAACCAAGGCCCCGTGTGCAACCTGCACTTAGCCGCACGTAAAAGAACCCACGGCAACAAAAGGGTTGTCCCTGGCAAAATTCTGTAGAAAAATCCACTTCGATAGGGGGGAAGAAGGGAGAGAGAAAAAAAAAAAATGCACGCAGGAAAAAATACCAGAAAAATGGGTGATGCTGTAGTATAGCGACGCGCTCTCCCTGGGGAGAGCAGCCTGAATTTCACACAGAGAAATCTGTTTGTGACAAAAAGGGGAAATACAATACAATGCAATACAATACAATATTTCTCCCTGCTGACAACCGCCTAGATATCCCTTTTATTCTGTTATTTATACTACTGCTGCTTCTCTTCTATTATAATCTCGTCCTGAACCTACCCTTCAACACCTCACCCCGCACCCCCATATTCTTTCCGCCCATTCGTTGTACTCTTCCCTTACCAACTTATTTATTTATTTATTTATTTAGTTTCTAACGTTGGAAGTGCTCAAAGAGAATGATCAAGTGGGTCTCTATCACACACACTCTTTCTCTCTCTCTTCCCGTCCCCCCCCCTCTCTCTCTCACCCCTCTGTCTCTCCCCTCACCCCCTCTCTCTCTCTCTCTCACACTCTTCTCTCTCTCTCTTTCTCTCTCTCCCCCTTCTCTCTCTCTCTCTCTCCTCCCCCCCCTCTCTCCCTCTCTCACACACTCTTTCTTCTCTCTCTCTCTCCCCTCCCATTTCTCTCCCCCCCCCTCTCTCTCTCTCCCGTCCCCCTCTCTCTCACACACACTTTCTCTTTTCTCTCTCTCTCTCTCTCTCTCTCTCTCTCCCATTGGCAGGAATGGTCGAGCCATATCCAAGATAGTAATCGTTTTGATTTTTATAGACAGATGAATTGGAGACATAATTATGTGTGACCAAGTGCGCTGTGCTTGCTCCAAAACTGCTCACACACGAGCTACATCAGACGACGTTTTTCCCTCCTTACCCGCACCCAGAATGTGTGACGTCACTCCGCTTACATCATTTTGTCCTCTTCACCAGACAACCTGCTCACGGCTGGCCCAGTGTCGCGTCGCGGTACCGTCATTGGCTGAGCGGAAACTTGTGTTTCTATTCTACCGTAATTCATTAATAACTCTTTTGTCAGATCAGTAAACTACAAGTATTATGCACGGGCAGAATCGTCGCGATTCCATATGGTACCAGTTTATTTGGCTATGAATATGGATAGACATTTAAAATGTATCATGGCAAAGTTTAGATTTGGATTTTCTGATTTGTTTACGCATTATTACCGTTACAGGCAACATAAAGATAGTGACCTTATTTGTCCTTTATGTAAAAGTGCGACGGAGAGTGAACTCCACTTTGTACTTTGTTGTCCTGTGATCTTAGAAATTAGCTGATACCTTCAAAATTTCATAGGCAGCCCTCCTTGTTCTTGGAACACGGTAATAAACAGCTAACAATTTACTTGTATAAAGCCTTAAAGATTAGAAATACAATATGCAGTTGAGTGTGTGTGCTAGTTTTCCGCTTTTTTGTTATTCTGTGTGAATAAGACTAAATGCAGATAATGACTGTTTTTCTCATTTTCAGGTTACAACTGTGTTATGTTACATATCTGAATATATTACCTCTGTAATGTTTGTTTACACCACCCCTTCATGAGGGGCCATGGCCTATATTAAATAAAACATCTGTATCCGTATCCTCCCATTTCTCTCTCCCCCCCCCTCTCTCCTCCCATTTCTCCCCCCTCATCCCATTTCTCCCCCTCTCTCTCTCCCATTTCTCTCCCCCCCCCCCTCTCTCTCTCCTCCCATTTCTCCCCCCTCATCCCATTTCTCCCACCTCTCTCTCTCCCCTTTCTCTCCCCACCCCCTCTCTCTCTCTCCTCCCATTTCTCTCCCCCCTCTCTCTCTCCCCCCCCCCCCTCTCTCTCTCTCCTCCCATTTCTCTCCCCCCCCCTTCTCTCTCTCCTCCCATTTCTCCCATTTCTCCTCCCCCCCCCTCTCTCTCTCTCCTCCCATTTCTCCCCCCCTCTCTCTCCTATTTCTCCCCCCTCTCTCTCTCCATTTCTCTCCCCCCTCTCTCTCTTCTCCCATTTCTCTCCCCCCCCCTCTCTCTCTCTCCTCCCATTTCTCTCCCCCCCCCTCTCTCTCTCTCCTCCCATTTCTCTCCCCCCCTCTCTCTCTCCTCCCATTTCTCCCCCCCCTCTCTCTCTCCTCCCATTTCTTCCCCCCTCTCTCTCTCCTCCCATTTCTCCCCCTCATCCCATTTCTCTCCCCCTCTCTCTCTCCCATTTCTCTCCCCCCCTCTCTCTCTCCTCCCATTTCTCCCCCCTCATCCCATTTCTCCCCCCTCTCTCTCTCCCATTTCTCTCCCCACCCCCTCTCTCTCTCTCCTCCCATTTCTCTCCCCCCCCCTCTCTCTCTCCTCCCATTTCTCCCCCCTCTCTCTCTCTCCTCCCATTTCTCCCCCCCTCTCTCTCTCTCCTCCCATTTCTCCCCCCCTCTCTCTCCTCCCATTTCTCCCCCCTCATCCCATTTCTCCCCCCTCTCTCTCTCCCATTTCTCTCCCCACCCCCCTCTCTCTCTCTCCTCCCATTTCTCCCCCCTCATCCCATTTCTCCCCCTCTCTCTCTCCCATTTCTCTCCCCCCCTCTCTCTCTCCTCCCATTTCTCCCCCCTCATCCCATTTCTTCCCCCCTCTCTCTCTCCCATTTCTCTCCCCACCCCCCTCTCTCTCTCTCCTCCCATTTCTCTCCCCCCCCTCTCTCTCTCCTCCCATTTCTCCCCCCCCTCTCTCTCTCTCCTCCCATTCTCTCCCCCCCTCTCTCTCCTCCCATTTCTCCCCCCCCCTCTCTCTCTCTCCTCCCATTTCTACCCCCCCCCCCCCTCTCTCTCCTCCCATTTCTCCCCCACCCCTCTCTCTCTCCTCCCATTTCTCTCCCCCCCCCCTCTCTCTCTCCTCCCGTTTCCCCCCCCCCCCTCTCTCTCTCCTCCCATTTCTCCCCCCCCCCTCTCTCTCTCTCCTCCCATTTCTCCCCCCCCCCTCTCTCCTCCCATTTCTCCCCCCCTCTCTCTCTCCTCCCATTTCTCCCCCCCTCCCCCCTCTCTCTCTCTCCCATTTCTCTCTCCCTCCCCCCCCTCTCTCTCTCTCTCTCTCAGCCCCAGCACCACTCCTTTATGCATTATTATTCCCTTTCAAGATCTGTGTGTGTGTGTGTGTGTGTGTGTGTGTGTGTTCTTTTTTCTTAACCCTCTTTCTCATCCTGAACCCCTTCTCTCTCTTAATGTCCGAAAGACCAGTCACGGTAGTTTGAGTCCATTGACTTGTGCTATTCTTCTCTCTCTCTCTCTCTGTCTGTCTCTCTGTCTCTCTCTCTCTCTCCCTCCGTCGGGTCAGCTTGTTCTTCAGCTTGGGGTCGCATTGGTCATGCGGGGATTGGGTTTTAATTATTTTCTACCATGTACAAGGTTCACGAAAAGGTAAGAACCACTTGGGATCCTGGGCACACGTTTTCTATTTTTGGGGGGGTAATGACGGACTGAAGTTAAATTTTCGGCAAACAGCGGTGTTTTGCAGCCAGTGTACTGAGCACCGCATCAATGTAGAACTGCATTTCTTTCTTTCTTTTTTTCTGACAATGAAAGTCCACAATTATCGTTTATGATCACAAAATAACTTCTTCTTCTTCCCCCCCCCCCACCCCGAAACATTCATTTTATTAAATGCAGTATGTCAGTGAAGGGCTGTGACCTCACTGAGATGACGATGATACGGATACTGATATAGCGCTTATCCTCGGTCGGAAACCAAGT
>NC_134894.1:46327221-46332221 GCF_041734735.1 Babylonia areolata | reverse complement strand
GTGTGTGTGTGTGTGGTTAAGCTGTGGGATGCGCTGTGTATATGTTTGTGTGAGAGAGAGTGTGTGTGTTGTGTGTGTGTGTGTTGTGTGTGTGTATATGTGTGTGATCACTGGTATGCTGACATGTTTGTGCGAGAGAGAGAGAGAGAGTGTGTGTGTGTGTCTGTGTGTAGTGTGTGGTTAAGTTGTGGGATGCGCTGTGTGTATGTTTGTGAGAGAGAGAGAGTGTGTGTGTGTGTGTGTGATCATTGGCATGCATGCAGGGATGCGCTGTGTGTATGTTTGTGTGTTAGAGAGAGAGAGAGAGAGAGAGAGAGTGTGTGTGTGTTAGTGAACTTATGTGTGTATATATGTGTGTGTGTGTGTGTGTGTGTGTGTGTGTGTGTGTGTGATCACTGGTATACTGGCAGTTAGAGAGATCATTCAATAGTGTTGCTGGCCTGGTGTTGAAGCTTTAGGTTACCGTTCTTCCACATCCAAAAACGTTTATTCAACTTCACAAAATACCTTACCTAACTAACGAGAGTCGGGAAAAGCGTTCTGTTGATCCAATATAACAAAGCTATGGGTTACGCTGTGTGTGTGTAATAGTAGTAGTCTTCAGTTTAACGTCTTCCACTTTAAGTGATATTAGACGGGGAAAAAAGGGGGGAGAGGGAGGGGGGCGTGGTGGGAACAGTATTGGGCAGAGGGTGAAGAATGGTTTGTGTGTATATGTGTGTGTGTGCGCATGTGTGTGTGTAGTGGGGGAAAGATACAGAGCACAGGAAAAAATAAAGCATTAAAAGGGGTGACAGGCATATGGAAGGAAACGCTAACATCAAAAAACTGTAACAACTATAACAAATGTCCTATTGGACTATGCAGCAAACCTTCTGCAATAGCAGATAACATCTTGAAATTGTCAAAAATACGTTCACAATAATTTTCCGAGAAGTTTGGTAAAAACGATTTCAGACTCTGACATTCAAAGAGTATGTGTTTGCTAGAAATAGATTCTCCACATATGGACTTAACATCTTTGCTGAACTTTGTTGTAAAAGCGTTCAGCTTTATCCTGTTAATAATGCATGAATTTGCCTTAATCTGATTAAGTTACTGGATGTATTTGATTGATTGACAGATTCCGGTTGTTGAATATTATTTATACTTTTATTTAAAACTTTGCCATTTTGCTGGTATACTTCCCTGACTTTGTGTGTGTATGTGTGTGTGTGTGACTGTTTGTGCGTGTGTAACTGTATATATATGTGTGTGTGTGCGTGCGTGTGTGTGAGTCATCACTGTCATAACTGGCGGCCAGAGAGATCATCAGCTCCGGCGTTCTTGTTGTCGGCCCAGCGTTAAAGCTTGAATAATAAACCAAACGAACTACACACGGGATCATCCCCATGATTGGTTTAATAAAAAAATAAAATAAAATAAAAAAAGATATTTAGAAATTAAAAAATGCCGGCGGGTTACAGAGGCGGCAAAACTTGCACTTAACTTGAAACGCGTTTGACGTCTCAGCTCGACCGAGCGAGCGTGACTGTGATGAATGTGCGAGAGCTGCAAACTAAGCGAGGCTTACACTTACAGCCTGACTTCGTAATACTCTTAATACATCACAGTTCAGGCTTGTACAGTTCAGGAACGTGTGTTGTGGAGACTGTTAGTGTTAACTCATTTCCAAAGCTTTAGTGAGGGGAGCCAGTGCGAGCGGATGGCCTAAAAACCAGTGTAGTAGTACTGGTTATATTATTGTAGACTCAGCCAACTTCAGTGTTAATCATTGTGTGAACTTGCTGGGTTAATGCGCTGTTGGCTGCCGTGAGAGCCAGCTGTGGTCGTTTGGTGAGACTAGACGCAGGGAATGGATTTTTGTGCGTTGTACGTAGCATGCGGCGGCGTTTATTTATTTATTTATTTTTTTTTTTCTGAAGTGAACTGGATATATCTTTATTGTGGTTGTAGTCTGTAAACGTGAAGACTTGTGACACAATACAGTAGTAGAAGTAATGTGTAGGCTGTGAAGACTTGTGACTATCTAGTAGTAGTAGTAGTAGTAGTAATAATAGTAGTAGTAGTAGCTGTGAAGATTTGAGACAATACTGTAGTTGTAATATGTAACCTGTGAAAACTTGTGACAATACAGTAGCAGTAGCAGTAATCTGTAGGCTATGAAAACTTGCGACAATACGGTAGTAGAAACTGTAGTAATCATAAGACGTGAAGCCTTAGACCTGTGACAATATAGTAGTAGTAGTAGTCGTGGTAGTAGAAATCTGTAAGATGTGTGAAGACTTGTGACGATACAGTAGCAGCATCAGTATTCTGAAAGCTGTAAAGACCTGTAGCAATACTAAATAAATCCCCCCCAAAAAAAGTCCAGCAGCAGGACCGATGGACGGATAAAACACATTGTAGCAATAAATCAGGGTCGACTTCTACACCCAAGAACAGTATGTGGTAGGACAAAATTCTCTTGTCGTGGACAACAATTTCCGTGGCCTGCGGTGTGTGAATTGCAATAGAGACGCGGTGATCTGACCTCAAGGGAGATAAATCGATTTAATGGCGGCGTGCCGGGAAAATTGTCCAGGACGAATTACGCCATTGATGTAACTGAGTCTGGCCCATTTCAGTGGCTGGCCATGTTTTCTCTCAACTACTGCTACTACTACTACTACTTCCAAAACGCTGGTCGTTTGAACACGCTGGCTGCATTAGTAATACTACTGTGTGTATGTGGTGGCAAAAAGGATGTATAATTGTTTTTTTGGTTTGGACTTCGTTTTGAGTTTTAAAGTGGACTGAAACATACGTGGTTGAATTGTCGTCTTCTTTTTCTTTTACGGTTCTTTTCAAGGGGTTTTCTGTTGTTGTTGTGTTGTTTTTTTGTGGTTTTTTTGTTTTGTTTTGTTTTTTTTTGTTGTTTAGCTGTGTTTTAGTTGGAGTGAAATTTGCGTGTGATAATCGCTCTTTTCACAGTTGGATTTTTTTTTTTTTTAACTGGATTTCAGTTTTACGTGGACTGAGTGAGACGTGGCTGAGCTCAATATTTAAAACTTGGTTTTTATTTTATCTTTAAAAAGTTTTACGTGGGCTAAATTGTACGTTTATTTGTTGTTGTTTTTGTTGTTGTTTTTAACTGGGTTTAAATTTTACGTGGACTGAAACAGGCGTAGGTGAACTGGCCTTTGTTCACGGTTATTTTGCAGTATTTCGATTTAGGATTTTTTTCTTTGTTTGTTTTTTTGTTTGTTGTTCTTTTATACGTGGACTGACATACGTGGATGAACTGGTCTTTTTCACGGTTATTTTCAATAGTTTAATTGGATTTATGCAGTCACATTGTACTTGTAACATTGAAAGCTTTGTATATATAAGTAAATTGCTTATTACTTGATAGCGGATTCTTTTAGTAGATGATAGTAACACACACACACACACACACACACACACACACACACACACACACACAGAGATTTATATATATATATATATATATATATATATATATATATATACATATATATATATATATATATATATATATATATATATATATATATAAAAGAAACGACGCGATTTTTTTTTCTCCTTTTTATACATCCCTCAAAGGCAAAAGAGACAGAGACAAACAGGGACACAGACAGAGAGAGACAGAGACAGATAGGGACACACACACACAGACAGAGAGACGAGAGAGGAGGAAGAGGAGGGTGAGAAAGGGAAAATAATTAATTTACTAAAACCGGAAGGAAATGACTGAATCGGAAGCCAGTGCAATGATATCTCACCAAACCCACACAACCAGCCAGCTTAGAAGTTAAGTGGTCGTGTTGCTATAGCCTATTATTCTCAGCGAACGCCACGGACGTTGCACACACGTTGTAATGCTAGTAACGTCGACACATGTGTGCTATTGTCAGTCGAGTCACCGATTTCATATGACCATCGGAACAGCAGAGGAGGCAGCTGTTTCATGCCGTCCCACAACTTTGCGGGTTAGAGCGGACTGATTAAAAGGTGAATTTGTCATTGGAGTGAGCCAGCCGAAGTGGAGCCGAGTGTCTTGCCTCAAGTTACATCCCCAAACTTTTCTGCTCAGTGTCCCAACTATGCGGGCTAGAACTGACTGTTTTAAAAACAAGACAAGGTGATTTTTTTTTTTTTCCTCGTGGAAGTGAGCTTGATTAAAGTGGATAGAGTTTTGCCCAAGTTTACATCCCCGACTTTTCTGCTTTTCCCCGCCACTATGCGAGCTAGAACTGACTGATTAACTCACTCAGTACGGCCAGTCCTCTCTTCTCCTCTACACAGACCCCACGGATGTCCAGTGGGTGTCTGAACGACCCAACCTTTAGCTTCCGTCGTCAGAACTGTGGTATTCTTTGTCATCATTCACCTCTTCAGTATAAGAGCGTTCCGCTTGCAACATTTTGATGATGGTAATTGGGATGAAACGCTGTTAACGTCGTCTCTTTCGCCGTTCGTATGGAAAGAGTTAAACGGAGACTTGAGACACCTGGAAAGTGAGGTTTTCGTTGGAGTGAGCCAAAGAGTGTCTTATCCAAGTTACACCCCCCCGCACCCCCCTCTCTCTCTCTCTCTCTCTCTCTCGGCCAAGAGGACTTTGAGGACAGTGTTGATAACGGCAGTTGTGGGGTTTTTTTTGTGTTTTTTTGAGGACTTGTTTTTGTGAGGTAGATGTCTGGCAAAATGGATGAGAGTGGTGGTGGTGGTGGTGGTGGAGGTGGTGGGAGCGAGGCCGGCAGAGTGTCAGAGACTGGGGGTAGTGAGGGAAAGAAGAAGAAGAAGGAGTTGGGGGTGGGGGTGGGGTTGGTGAGGGGGGTGAAGAGGAGGAGCATCAACGTACGCCGAGTTCTGGCACTGACGGTGCCGGCCCAGCCTGCTGCAGCATGTCTGTCGGTGAGACATTCAGTTGTGTACTGCTCTGCTTCTGTACTGTCCGGGGTTTTTTTTTTTTCTTTTCTTTCTTTGAGTGAAGGTGT
>NC_134894.1:46319721-46322221 GCF_041734735.1 Babylonia areolata | reverse complement strand
TGTGTGTGTGTCTGTTTGTGTGTCTTTGTGCTGAATCCTCAGTGTGTGTGTGTCATCTTTTTTTTTCCCCTTCACACAGTGACAGTATCAAACTTCAGATTCCTGCAACTTCCTGCATGCATGTAATCAGTTCATCACCTTTAACATAATAATGATGATAATAATAATAATGATAACCCACTCCTCCCCCACCGCACCCCCCCCCCCCCCCCCCCCCCCCAACCCCCTCCCACCCCCCACCCCCACCCCTATGATTGATTGCCTGATAGTGATACAAGTTTATGTAGCACTTATATCCTCAGTGAGAAAGCAAGCTCCAAGCACTTTCTTTACTGTACACAAACACGGAGTGGTTTTCAACAACAAACGTGCGTGTCTAGAGCAGAGCCGACTGAGAGGTGCCTGTAGGCTTCTCATCATTCATTACCTGTGTCCTTTATTTAGTTAAGGATTCACTCACACACACACGCATGCGCGCACGCACACACGCACGCCTGCATGCACACACACACGCCTGCATGCACACACACACACACACACACACACTCACACAGGTGCACATGCATGAACGCACGCATGCACACACACACACACACACACACACACACACACACACACACACACACACACACACGCACACACACATGCATGTTCGCGATCACACACACATACAGACACACACACACACACACACACACACACACAGAGGTATGCATGTGCGCACGTGCACACACACACACACACACACACAGGTATGCATGTGCGCACGTGCACACACACACACACACACACACACACACACACACACATTTCATGTATTGTAAGTACATTGTGGTGTGTGCTACTGTATTGTAATACTTTCCTTTTTGTTACAACTGATTGCTCTGTGTGAAATTGGGGGCTGTACTTGTCTCAGAGACACATTGAAGAAACACCACCTTTTTTTTTTTTTTTTTTTTTGGGGGGGGGGTGGGGGGGGGGGGGGGGGGGGAGAGTGTGAGGGGGAGTAGGGGGGGGCTGCTTCACCATTCAGTGACATTAATCACTCATTCCAAGTCCCCCATACAGACATGGCTTTAACTCACTCAGTACGGCCAGTCCTCTCTTCTCCTCTACACAGACCCCTCGGATGTCCTGTGGGTGTCTGAATGACCCAACCTTTAGCTTCCGTCGTCAGAATTGTGGTATTCTTTGTCAACATTCACCTCTTCAGTATAAGAGCCTTCCGCTTGCAATATTTTGATGATGGTAATTGGAGTGAAACGCTGTTAACGTCGTCTCTTTCGCCGTTCGTATGGAGAGAGTTAACCTTGACGTCAGTCACAGACTTGGGGTTGTTATATTTTAAGTGGAATTTTTTTTTTCTATAGAATTTTACCAGGGACACATTCATTTTTTTTCTTATTCTTTTTTTTCTTTTCTTTTTTTTAACGTGCATGCTAAGTGCGCGTGCTGCACACCAGTCCATCCATCCTCTCATGGTGTGTGTCATGAGATGATCAATGACTTTTCTGACTTGCCAGTATCTCGTAGCCAGGGGGATTTCTGTTTCATTGGAGAGGATGGAGGGGAGGGGAGGGGATTGGGGGCGAGGAAGGTGGGGGAGGGTGAAGAGGGGAAGGAGTTTGACAGGGATCTGAAATGTGTAGATCTATATATAAACAGAGGTGAGTCATGTGTAGGAGCCCCATACTCCCTCTGTGGAGTGATGGCCTAGAGGTAACGCATCCGCACCCTAAGGAAGCGAGAGAATCTGAGCGCACTGGTTCGAATCACAACCGGCAGTTGCCTACAGGTATTTTCTCCCTCCCCTCCACTTAAACCTTGAGTGGTAGTCTGGATGCTTGTCATTCGGATGAAACAGCTAACCGAGGTCCCGTGTGCAGCATGCATTTAGCGCATGTAGAAGAACCCACGGCAACAAAAGGGTTGTCCCTGGCAAAATTCTGTAGAAAAATCCACTTGGATAGGAAAACAAATGACAAAAATTGCAGGCAGGTTAAAAAATAAAAATTAAAAAAAAGGGTGGCGCTGTCAGTGTCGCGAAGCACTCTCTGTGGGGACAGCTGCCCAAATTTCACACAGAGAAATCTGTTGTGACAAGAGAGTAATACAAATACAAAACATAAATGCTTGTCAGTGAAGGGCTCTCACATGGCTGAAATAAGACAGAGCATACAGGTCAGGATGTCAGTGAAGGGCTCTTACATGGCTGAAATAAGACAGAGCTTACAGGTCAGGATGTCAGTGAAGGGCTGTCACCTCACTGAGGTGAGACAGAGCTTACAGGTCAGGATGTCAGTGAAGGGCTGTCACCTCACTGAGATCAGACAGAGCTTGCAGGTCAGGATGTCTGTGAAGGGCTCTCACATGGCTGAAATAAGACAGTGCTTGCAGGTCAGGATGTCAGTAAAGGGCTGTCAGTGTGACAGAGATAAGACAGAGTTTACAGGTCAGGATGTCAGTGAAGGGCTGTCACCTCACTGAGGTGAGACAGAGC
>NC_134894.1:46237221-46314721 GCF_041734735.1 Babylonia areolata | reverse complement strand
ACACACACACACACACACACACACACACACACACACTTGCATTCACACATGCACACACTCTCAAGAATTCTACAATAAACTTGAGTTTTGAGAACTTGGGCCAAGTACAGAAACTCGATTGTTGTGAGCAACCATTTCTTTTTTTCTTCTTCTTTTTTCTTTTATAAGAATGGTTATTTTTCCACCTGACGTTTTCATTTTTCCATGTACTGGAAAGTTTTTGTTGTTGTTGTTGTTTTGTTGTTTTTATTAACTTTTTTTTAATTCTATTTTCATAGGTTGACATTTTACTGCAAACACCACTAACAATAACAACATCTTAACTCTCTCCATACGAACGGCGAAAGAGACGACGTTAACAGCGTTTCACCCCAATTACCATCATCAAAATATTGCAAGCGGAAGGCTCTTATACTGAAGAGGTAAATGTTGACAAAGAAGACCACAATTCTGATGACGGAAGCTAAAGGTTGGGTCATTCAGACACCCACTGGACATCCGAGGGGTCTGTGTAGAGAAGAAGAGAGGACTTTGTTATTTTTGTTATTTTTCCACCTGACGTTTTCATTTTTCCATGTACTAGAAGGTGTTTTTTTTGTTGTTGTTGTTGTTGTTTTTATTAACTTTTTAAAATTCTATTTTCATAGGTTGACATTTAACTACAAACACCACTAACAATAACAACATCTTAACTCTCTCCATACGAACGGCGAAAGAGACGACGTTAACAGCGTTTCACCCCAATTACCATCATCAAAATATTGCAAGCGGAAGGCTGTTATACTGAAGAGGTAAATGTTGACAAAGAATACCACAATTCTGATGACGGAAGCTAAAGGTTGGGTCATTCAGACACCCACTGGACATCCGAGGGGTCTGTGTAGAGGAGAAGAGAGGACTGGCTGTACTGAGTGAGTTAATAGACATTTATAAAAAAAAAAGAAAAGAAACAACAGTAAAAAAAAAAAAAAAAACCATGTATAAACAGATCAACAGAGAGAAACAGCCAAGCAGCTGGATTATACATAGGTTGGTTATCATCGTGGAGTATTATCGTTCATTTCTTAAGATACTACACAATCTGTTTAGGAATACAAACTGTCAAGTATCTTAGAGTATGTTCACAGTAAGTGAACATTCACACCCATTTCTTACGAATATCAATGATAATGAAAAATAACAAAAATAAAAAAAATAGGTGGGTTAATTTTCATTAATCATGAACAGATTACTAATCATTTGTGATCAATAATTTTCTGGGGTTTTTTGGTTTGAGTTTCCAAGAGTAAACTGGTGGGTGATAATCCTTACTTTGATATTGGCACTGATAGTGAAAAAATAATCTTGATTTTTTTTTTTTTCTTTATCTGTATCAATGACAGTAGTGAAAACTATTTGCCAAGGGATGTTTTTGGGTCACGGATGGCAATAATTAACAAACAAACAAACAAACAAACAAAAAAACCAAGAAAAAACCTAGCATGCAAACTGCCATGGGTGGAGGGAGAGGGGGACAAAACAAAAAATCCAGCATGCAAACCACTGAAAGAAAATATATCCATACTTTTTTATTTTTTTATTCTTTTATTTCATTTTATTGTATTTTTTTTGAAAGGAAAAGGAATGCACTATCCAGTTATGGTTTTGTGGCAGGAAATTTCCTTCGATGACTTGTTTCCGTCCTGGGCACTTTTTTAGGGGTGGGGGATACCAAGGGCAGGGGGTTGGGGGGGCAAGGGAGGGGGTGATTTCTGTATTGGGACACTCAAGGGGAGTGGTTTAGCACATGCTCTGAGCACAGGATGGAAGGAAGGAAGAAAGGAAAAAAAAAAACAAAAAAAACCCCACAAAGGCATTGAAAAACACGTTTGTGGAAGGGGGTTGAACTGAATGATTACTGAAACAAATGCGCGGTCTCCAGTGTAGGGATAGTTCAGTAATAATGATTATCAACAACAGTAACTATAATGATAGTAATGATGATGATGATAATAATAATATATTGATGGTCTCTGGTTTAGACATAGTTCAGTAATGATAATGTTAACAACAATAATGAGAATAATAGTAATAACGATCATGAATTGATGGTCTCTGGTTTAGAGATCGAGTAATAACAACAACAACAACAATAATGATAGTGATGGTGATAATGATAGCAACAATACTAACAGTAACAGCAGCAATGACAACAGCAACAGCAATGATGATGATGATAATAATAATAATGATAAAACATTTATGCAGTGCTAAATCTTGTGCAGAAACAAATCAAAGCACTTCCACACCGAAACTTTCACATGCATGCATAACTCAGAAACAAAGGGAGAAAAAAAAAAATAAATAAAAAAAAAAACAACAACTTACAAACACATATAGATAGAAAGCTACAGAAACTATGGATAGAAAAAGAGGGGGAGGGTAATGAGGATTTATTTTGGAAAGAGGTAGTGGGGGGTTGGGGGGGGGGGGGGGTTGTATTTTTTTTCAGGGCTAGACTTGAAAGAACTGAGTGCGGAAATTTGACAAAGAGAGAGAGAGAGAGAGAGAGATTGTTCCAAGTGTAAGGTCCAGAGATAGAGAAAGAGTAGCAGCCGACTGTATTTGTATTTGTATTTCCTTTTTATCACAACAGATTTCTCTGTGTGAAACTCGGGCTGCTCTCTCCCCAGGGAGAGCGCATCGCTACACTACAGCGCCGGCTATTTTTTGGGTTGTTTTTTTTTCCTGCGTGCAGTTTC
Source organism: Babylonia areolata (assembly GCF_041734735.1). NCBI lineage: Eukaryota > Metazoa > Mollusca > Gastropoda > Neogastropoda > Buccinidae > Babylonia > Babylonia areolata. Next base: position 46,311,980 of record NC_134894.1, on the reverse strand, counting down.
ATTTGTTTTTTCCTATCGAAGTGGATTATTCTACAGAGTTTTGCCAGGAACAACCCTTTTGTGGCCGTGGGTTCTTTTTACGTCACACTGATTGATAGATGCCGACATGTCACAAGCTGCGACAGCCTACGATGCATGTGGCACATGTGGAATGAATTACGATCAACATGATTGTGTTGGATTGTGTCGTCATGACGGCCTGTTCAGTTGGTTTTTGTTTGTTTGTTTTTTTGGGGGGTTTTTTGGTTGTTTTTTTTCTCCTTGCACAGAAGGTTTTATTTTCTCTTTTCTTGATAAGAGTGCTATATAAGTATCCATTATCATTATGATAATTGAAATGTTATTTGATATCCTGGGTCGGTCATAACTTAGTTATAATCTGTGCCTAACTGGCAGGCAGTGCTGATTATTTTGTTCATCAGCATTTTATATATATATATATATATTTATATATATGCTTTTTTTTCTGTGAACACCCAGATGAGTCATGAATTATGTAGGTGAGAAAAAAAATGTTATCAGCATGTTGTACATTTTTATGTTGATGACATAAACATGTGTCTCACGCACACGCACACACACACACACACACACACACACACACACACACACACACACACACTCACTCACTCACTCACTCACTCTGTCTCTGTCTGTCAGTATCTCTGTCTCTCTCTGTCTCTGTCTCTGTCAGTCTGTCTGTCTATCTCTCTCAAGCGTGCATGCCCTTTTTCTTTCTTTATCATGCACACACACACACACACACACACACACACACACACACAGACACACACACGCACACGCGCGCGCACACACACACACACACTCACACTCACACTCACACTCACACACACACACACACACACACACACACACAGAGATCAGTGAATTGCAAACCAGCCACTGCATACCTTTCTGCTTCGATTACAGAACTATCAGTTTCATACAGTTTGGCATTGAGTACATCATAAAATACCATAATATGTGTGTGTGAGACAGAGACAGAGATGGAGAGAAACAGAGAGAGCATGAGAGAGACAGAGAGAGAGAGAGAGAGCTGGGAAGAGCTTCAAAAAAGAAAAGAAGATATGTTGCACTCAACTTTCTTTTTTTTTCTTTTTTTTTTTTTTACAGATATCAGGATACCATTAATGTGGAAAGATACTGATCACTTCAAGAACAAAGGAGGTAATGTGTAATACAGTATAATGTGTTTGTTTCTTGGAAACAAGGAGGTAATGTGTAATACAGTATAATGTGTTTGCTTCTTGGAAATAAGGAGGTAATGTGTAATACAGTATAATGTGTTTGTTTCTTGGAAATAAGGTCATTAATGTGTAATACAGTATAATGTGTTTGCTTCTTGGAAATAAGGAGGTAATGTGTAATACTGTATAATGTGTCTGCTTCTTGTAAATGAGGTAATGTGTAATACAGTATTTAGTGTTTGTTTCTTGGAAATATGGAGGTAATGTGTAATACAGTATAATGTTTTTGTTTCTTGGAAATAAGGAGGTAATGTGTAATACAGTATAATGTGTTTGCTTCTTGGAAATAAGGAGGTAATGTGTAATACAGTATAATGTGTTTGCTTCTTGGAAATGAGGTAATGTGTAATACAGTATTTAGTGTTTGTTTCTTGGAAATACGGAGGTAATGTGTAATACAGTATATTGTGTTTGTTTCCTGGAAATAAGGAGGTAATGTGTAATACAGTATATTGTGTTTGTTTCCTGGAAATAAGGAGGTAATGTGTAAAACAGTATATTGTGTTTGTTTCTTGGAAATAAGGAGGTAATGTGTAATACAGTATAATGTGTTTGCTTCTTGGAAATAAGGAGGTAATTTGTAATACAGTGTAATATGTTTGCTTCTTGGAAATAAGGAGGTAATGTGTAATACAGTGTAATGTGTTTGCTTCTTGGAAATAAGGAGGTAATGTGTAATACAGTATATTGTGTTTGCTTCTTGGAAACAAGGAGGTAATGTGTTATACAGTATATTGTGTTTGTTTCTTGGAAACAAGGAGGTAATGTGTAATACAGTATAATGTGTTTGTTCCTTGTGTGTGTGTGTTTTGATTTTTTTTCTTCTCTTTGTCCAGGGCTGGGTGGAAAAAAGCATGTGTACTTGCTTATCTCATTACCCTGGTGAAATAAAATTTCGTTTTGTTTCTCTCTCTGTCTCTGTCTGTCTCTCTCTGTGTGTGTCTCTCTCTCTGTCTCTCTCTCTCCCACTCTCTCTCTTTCTTGATAGATAGATATAGATTTTGTTGTTGTTTTGTTTGGGGAGGGGGGGTGTCAGGGGGGGCGGGGGGGGGGGGGGGGGGAGGGGTTGTTATTTTTTGATACAGCAAGGGAGCAAGGTTGCAGAATGGTTAAGATGCTCATCTGCCAGTACAGTGTCCGTGAGGGGCTGGGTTCGAATCCAGCTCTTGCCCTTTCTCCCCAAGTTAGACTGGAAAATCAAACTGAGTGTCTAGTAATTCAGATGAGACAAGACAACAACACGAGGTCCCGTCTGGAGCAACGCACTTGGTGCACTGAAAAAAGAACCCAAGGCAACAAAAGTGCTGTCCTTCGACAAAATTCTATAGAAGAAATCCACTCTGATAGATACACAAATGTATACATGCATGCATTCAAGGTTTGACTAAATGCGTCGAGGCGAAAACCGAGATTCGAACCTTCGAGACCCTCAGATTCAAAGTCCAATGCTTTAACCACTGGGCTATGGCGAAGATGCTTTTGTGTGGCCAGCTGAAGGAAGGCCACCAAGAACTTGGAAGACCTGCAAGCGCTTCAAGGACACCTTGAAGACAAACCTCAAAGCCTGTGACATAGACATCGCTTCCTGGGAAACTGATGCCCTTGACCGCTCTCGCTGGAGGATGCTGTGCTCTAGTGGCATAAAGACGTTTGAGAACAAGAGAACGCTGGCCATTAAGGAGAAGCTTGTGAGCGAAGGAAGCAGGGCTCAACTTCTGGAGACGTTTTCCCTTGCAACACCTGTGGGAAGTGCTGCACACCCAGAATCGGCCTCTTCTCCCATGTGAGGACACACACTGATGATAGATAAGCCTGCCTGCCTACTCATCCATCACTCCGACAGGAGACTCCATCATCATAGCTCCCGTTGTTGTTCTGGTTTGCAGACTACCGCCAGTACGCCGTGTTCTGCCTGCTGAAGGTGGGGATGGAGGTGGTGGACACTGCCATGATCACCAACGTGGATCGTAGCATGACTGACATCACCTTCAACGACGTCATTGTCTTGTGAGTGGGTGTGTGGGAGGGGGGCCGTTGGGGGGGAGGGGGGCGGGGGGGGGGGGAAGGGGGGGTTGTTGTTTTGTTATGTGTGCGTATGTGTTGTTTTTGTTGTGTTTTTTTGTTTGTTTTGTGTGTGTGTGTGTATTTTTTGTGCTTGTCACTTTGTTGCATGTGTCATTTTGTTGTCTGTGTGTTGTTTTGTTGTGAGAGTGTGTGTGTGTGTGTGTTGTCTTGTCAATGTGTGTGTCGTATTGTTGTGAGTGTTTGGATTGCAGGATGACTGACATCACCTTCAATGACTGTCATTGTCTTGTGAGGGTGTGTGTGTGAGTTTGTGTTTATTTTGTCACATGCGTGTGTGCGTGTGTGTGTGTGTGTGTGTGTTGCTTTGTTGTGTGTGTGTCTATTTATTGTGTGTGTCACTTTGTTGCATGTGTCATCTTATTGTCTGTGTGTCGTTTTGTTGTCAGTGTATGTGTGTGTGTTGTTTTCTTGTGAGTGTCATTTTGTTGCATGTGTCATCTTATTGTCTGTGTGTCGTTTTGTTGTCAGTGTATGTGTGTGTGTTGTTTTCTTGTGAGTGTCATTTTGTTGTGTGCGTCACATGTGTGTGTGTGTGTGTGGTTCAGTCACATTATCAATGATGTATGCATTACATACGTATGTGTGTGCATTATGTGTGGGACAGCCCTGACGTGACCCATGACTTTGCGGTGCGGGTGGAGGTGTACTGTCACAAGCAGCACGAGGAGCTTTGCGTGGCCAACACCCCCAAGAAGATCCGCAAGAAGATCACAGACATCTCCGGCTCTGTCGGCCGCAGTGTGGGCAAACGTCTGTCTGGGCTGGTGAGTGAGGGAGAGCATCGGCCGTGTATTACTCTTTTTTTTTTGTCACGACAGATTTCTCTGTGTGAACTTCGGGCTGCTTTCCCCGGGGAGAGCACGTCGCTACAATGAGAGCAGCACCCTTTTTTTTCTGCCTGCAGTTTTTGTTTTCCTATCAAAGTGGATTTTACTACAGAATTTTGCCAAGGACAACCTTTTAATTGCCATGGGTTCTTTTACATGAGCTAAATGCATGCTGCACATGGGACCTCGGTTTATCGTCTCATCCTAATGACTAGCGTCCAGACCCACCACTCAAGGTCTAGTGGAGGGGGGGGTAGAAAATACTGGCGACTGCCGGTATGATTCAAACCAGTGTGCTCAGATTCTCTAGCTTCCTAGGCGGACGCGTTACCGCTAGGCCATCATGTTACGGTAAAGGGCTTTGAGAGGTTTGAAAGTACTATGTATTTGCCCCCTTGATTGCCCTAAGACATAGTACTTACGTCCATAGTAATGTCACTGATGACGTCATCAAAATAAGAGAAATTACTCTGGAAGGCTGAACATTCACACATTTGATCAAGAGCAATAATGATAATAATAATGGATACTTGTTGAGCGCTTTTCCCCCTGAAAGGGAGCTCAAAGCGCTTTACAATAAACATAAAACACACACACACATCCACCCACCCACACACACACACACACAGACACACAAACACAAACACATGCACGTGCACAAAGCATTCAAAGACTACACCTATTACATTTCTTAGTCACACACACACACACACACACACGCATGAGAGGAGTCTGCATGGATTATAAATGAAATGTCATTGGAAAGGGATGGAAGGTCTATGTATAGGCGTTTTCAAAAAGATGTGTTTTCAGACCGGTTTTAAAAGATTGAAATGAGGAAGAGTGGCGAAGATCGTAGTACATCTCCTGACTATTTTCTCAGGGTTTTTTTTTTTTTTTTTTTTTTTTTTCTGATTGTTTTGGATGGTGATTCATGACTTGAAACACCTCTTTCTTCTGTGATTTTTGTTGTTGTTGTTTTGTTGTTTTTTTCTGGAAATTAAGGGGTAAATAATCTCCTCATAGTAGTTGTAGCTGTATACCAGTTCTCAATGGATTATGTTCTCATTTCAGAATGACGCTGACGTGTTTGGCAGCATGGTCCTGTAAGTGCTTCATGTTTTTTTTGTGTGTGTGTGTTGTTGTTTTTTATCGTTTCAGTAGAGTCTGTAGTGAATTCATACAAAGCAGTTTAACCCTTTCAGTGCCAAGCCTCTGTTGTTGGTTTTTTGGGGGGGTTTTGTTTGGGTTTTTTTTTTCATGCTCAGTGACAACAATTTGCCAAGGGATGTTTGGGTCACTGAGGGTGATAATCAACAAAAACAAAAATTAAGCATGCTAAGCTAACTGCTGAAAGAAAGGATATATGACCTACGAACACACTATTCAGTTATGATAATTTCACATGAATTTGATGATTAATTTTTATTATAGGAAAATTTCTACAATGATGCGGACATATATTCCCGTCCTGGAGCATATTTTTGCACAACGGAAGGGGACGGAAATTTCCATTCAGGGGCATGGAAGAGTTTAACACATTTCTGATCGCAACCAACAATTTTTTTTTTGTTAATATAAACAATGAGGCCAGGAGGACAAATGATTAACAAACAGTAAAGAGTGGTAACTCTCTCCATTCACAAGGTACACAACTTCATGCTGCTTGCGCTACCGATTCAGCTAGCACACAGGTAGATAAAATGTACACTGGAACAAACCCAGACACTTCCTCTGCACATGTCAAATGATGGGTATAAGGACAGTCCCGACATTTCCATGTTTTGGGGGTTTGTTTTAGGAATGTCTTGGTTAGTTCCACTGTGCCTTTTATTTATATGTGTGCTAGCTGAATCAGTAGCATAAGCAGCACTGAATCAGTAGCATAAGCAGCACTGAATCAGTAGCATAGCACTGAATCAGTAGCATAAGCAGCACTGAATCAGTAGCATAAGCAGCACTGAATCAGCAGCATAGCACTGAATCAGTAGCATAAGCAGCACTGAATCAGCAGCCACTGAATCTGTAGCATAAGCAGCACTGAATCAGTAGCATAAGCAGCACTGACTTGAAGTTGTGTACCTTGTGAATGGAGAGAGTTACCACTCTTGACTGTTTGTTAATCAACAAATTGTTGGTCCAGCAAAATCCTGCCTGTGGACAGCAACCAACAACAAACTGCCAGCAGTCATGACTGATGGTTTTGGCTGTTGCTGTAGACAGCGGACGAACAAAAGTAGGACTTTTTCCACGTGAGAGTGTCAGGGGAAACACCTCTGTCAAGGTGTTCCTGTGGATGCAGAGTTCAAAAATTTGTTTTAAATTATGGCAAAGCGGGGTTGGTTTTTTGTTGTTGTTGTTTTTACATATTTCCACCTGTAGCGTTGACTGCTGCTGTGAAAATTGCTTGGTCCAGGGGAAGCAACTCTAGATTTTGCATGGTCAGAAAGAAATGTGAAGATCTCATGACAGTCAGCTCAAGTGATTTCATTTTGCACACGTGGGGAGTTATTTCCCAGTCACACATATCAGTTGTTTCACTTGTCAGCTTAACAACTTCTCTTTTACGAAGTCCTTTAAGTAATTTCCTGTAATTGTATGTAGATTTTTTTTTTTTTTTAAATTTCACCCTCATTTGCCCAGTTTCCCCCAACTCTCCATTCATTCACATCTCCCACCCCTTCTAACCGATAATACTCAAATGTATTCATCAATACTTTAACAAAATGTCTTCAGTCACCGAAATGTGTGACGGGACATTAAACAAAATTCCTCCTTCTCCCAGTCATATCCTTTTAATCATTTGCTCTCTGTTCCTCTCTGAATTCTGTCCGTCTGTCTCTCTCTCTCATTTTTTTGGGAGGGGGGCGGGGAGGAAGATAATAATACCTGATTACAACCACCAGAAAATAATAGCAGAACAACTATAATCTGTTTCCAGTCACAGATAATTGTGATAATAATTTGAATTACACCTATTGATAAAAAGCTACAAGGACAGTATCAGTACTGAGATACAACTTTTGACAAACATTTCTGAAGGGGCTTTGTTTACACTCTGTTTCTTTCTTTGTCTTTTCTTCTTCTTCTTCCTTCCTCTCTCTCTCTGCAATGGTAAAGTTGTGCTTCTCTGTTTTCATTATGTCCGCTATATGTTTCTCACTTCGGTCATGTCTCTGTATGTGCATAAGTATGTGTGTGTGTGTGTGTGTTGGGTGGAGAGAGTGTGTGCATGTGTATGGATATGAATGTATGAATGTGTTCGTTTTATTACTTTTTACGATGTTAATGATGATGATGGTGATCATTCTTCGTTGTAGTAGCAGTAGATGTAGCAGTGTTAACAAAATTATTATTTTTGTGTCGTTATCGTTAATGTTGTTATTGTTATTGTTGTCACAAGGACAGATTGGAAGACTGGGCGATGCCGAAAATCTTTATCCTTGAGTAATAAAGTTTTTGAATCTTGAATCTTGAATCTTTCTCTCTCTCATTTTTTTGTGTCTCTTTGTCTCTCTTTGTTTGTCTGTCTTTCTTTGGATACCGTTATGAAAATGTGCAAATTTCTGACCTCTTGTGTCCAATGTGTAAAGAATCGGTTGAAGATGAAGTACATTTTGTTCTGAAATGTCCCTTTTTGTGTGAGCTTCGTGAAAAACCTATCCCAAAGAAATGTTATACATATCCATGTCTATTTCAATTGAATTTGCTGCTGGCATCTACTGATGACGGAATCATACTTAATTTGGCATCATATTTATGTAAAGCTTTTCACTTAAGAGATATAGTTATGTCATAATTAACTGCTATAGTTCTGGTGACATACAATAATGTTGTTATCGCCCCGTATTCATATGCGGCTATGGCCTTATTGAATAAACCATCTGAATCTGAATGTCATTTTTTGTCTCTCGTTGTCTCTGTCACTGAAAAAATTATCCAATTTCAAAAAAGTTAACACAGCAGCCAAAGGATTAATATTTTATGAACCAGGTATGAAACAATCACACTTAAACAATCCAGTGTCTCTTCTTTTTTCTTCTTCATTGTAGTAGCAGTGGATGTAGCAGTGTTAACAAAATTTTTTTTTTTTGTGGTTAACGTTAATGTTGTTATTGTTGTCACAAGGACAGATTGGAAGACTGGGCGATGCCGAAAATCTTTATCCTTGAGTAATAAAGTTTTTGAATCTTGAATCTTCTGGGTTTTGTTTTGTTTTTTTCTATGGACTATATCGTTATTTGCTATGCACACAGTGATGTTTTTTAATTTTTTGTTTGTTTTTGTTTGTTTTTTTTATCGTCAACAGAGGACCTCGTTTTGAGCTGGTTGCCAAGGGAACGCTTCAGCTACAGGATGTGGATGATTCCTTGAAAATATTCGACTTTGAGCTGGAAAGGAATTCAGGTCAGTATCATTACACTCGGACTGCCGAGCGCATAAAAATTCCGATATTATGAGCTTAAAAAAAAAAAAAGAAGAAGAAATAAGCATGCAGAGTCGAACAGCTGTTTGCCTAAATTCACAGCATCCTTTTGAGAGCTGTATGGCAAAAGCAGGGATTTATTGTGTAACTAAATGGTTGAAGATTTGGGGTTTGTTTCGTTTGAACATTGTACCACAGTGACCGGTGTGTTTTTTGTTACAGGCGTTTTGTATTTCTCTTTTTGTCACAACTGATTTCTCTGTGTGAAATTTGGGCTGTTCTCCCCAGGGAGAGCGCGTCGCTACACTACAGCGCCACCCTTTTTTTTCTTTTTCTTTTTTTTTTGCTGCACATGGGACCTGGGTTTATCGTCTCATCCGAATGACAGAGAGGGCAAAGAGCTTGAGTGAGCATTTCTTGACAGCGACCTGGTGTGTTTTTGCTGTGCGGTTGTTTCAGAACTTACGCAAGTGTTGTTTGTTTGTGGATGGCAAAGAGCTTGAGTGAGCATTGCTTCACAGGGACGTGGTATGTTTTTTTGCAAAACGGCTGTTTCACAATTGCACGCATGTCGATTTGTTTTGTAGAGGGCAAAGAGCTTGAGTGAGCATTGTTTCACATTGACCTGGTGTGTTTTTGTTATATCCGTTTCACAACTACGTGCATGTTGTTTGTATTGTGTTATTCTATTGTTGTTTGTATTGTGTTGTTCTATTGTTGTTTGTATTGTGTTATTCTATTGTATTACTGTTTTTGTCACAACAGATTTCTCTGTGTGAGATTCAGGCTGCTCTCCACAGGGAGAGCGTGTCACTATTAAATAAAAAAAACAATTTTCTTCCTGCAGTTCCACTTGTTTTCCTATTGAAGTGGATTTTTCTACAGACTTTTGCCAGGGACAACCTTATTGTTGCCATAGGTTCTTTTACATGCTCTAAAGTGCATGCTGCACACGCACGGGACCTCCGTTTATCATCTCATCTGAATGACTAGCATCCAGACCACCACTCAAAGGTCTAGAGGAGGGGGAGAAAATACTGGCGGTGTGGGATTCGAACCAGTGTGCTCAGATTCTCTCGCTTCCTAGGTGAACGCGGTACCGCTAGGCCAACACTCCATGTGTAGAGGGCAAAGATGATGATGATGAAGGAGGAGGAGGATTATGATGACGATTTTGCTATGGAAGTCCGTTTTGGTTTGGGACTGCTTGACAAGGCTGTACTCAATGCTTCCTGTCATAATGATATCCCGGCATTAACCAGGCCCGAGAGATACAGACACTTGCAGTGTTGGTCAGGTAATCAGAGCAACACACCCAAAGACGCATCCTTGAAGTGGATGACACTCGACTGTGTGGTCCCAGTCTCCCCACTTAAGCCCTCAGCACACTCATCTCTGGGTAGGAGCCGGCCACGGGCTGAAAAACCCACCTCCGCTGGGATTCGAACCTGCATCCTCCCAGCCGTCAGTCCGCGACACTAACCACTTCACCACAGCAGCTGGTGTAACCGTTTGTTTGTTTGCAGAGGGCAAAGAGCACGAGTTGCCGCTGTTTGGGAACTACTGTTGCCGCGTGGTTGCCGTCCCCCACTGCCTGACCAAAGCTGTGGTGTCCGGCTACCTCAACGTCCAGGTGAGAGTGCGTCTGCACTAATTAGTGCAGTTGGACTGTATCCCATCAGTGCAGCTGCACTGAACTTCATCAGTGCAGCTGTACTGTACCCCATGGCTGGACTGTATCCCATCAGTGCAGCTGCACTGAACTTTATCAGTGCAGCTGTACTGTACCCCATGAATGGTATGGATACTTATATAGCTGCCTATCCTTGGGTGGAGCCAAGCTCTAATCGCTTTACAAACATGGGGTTATTTGTACAACAGGCTGCCTACCTGGGTAGAGCCGACTGACAGCTGCCATTTGGCACTCATCATTCGTTTCCTGTGTCTTTCAATCAGGTTTCAGTCAAGCACATTATACACACATAGACATATAACATTTTACTTGTATGACCATTTTTGCCATGTAGGCAGCCGTACTCCGTTTTCGGGGTGTGCATGCTGGGTATGTTCTTGTTTCCATAACCCACCGAATGTCAACATGAATTACAAGATCTTTAACGTGCATGTTTGATCTTCTGCATGTGTATACACATAAAAGAGGGTTCAGGCACTAGCAGGTCTGCACATGTATTGACCTGGGAGATCAGAAAAATTCTCCACCCTTTACTTACCAGGCTCCATTACCGAGATTGTAACCTAGGACCTAGAAATTGAAAATTGAACACTTTAACCACTCGGCTATTGCGCCTATGAGTGCAGCTTTACTGTACCCCATCAGTGCAGAGGTACTGTACTGCATCAGTGCAGCTGTACTGTGTCAAGATGTACTGTACCCCATCAGTGCAACTGCACTGCAGTATCTGTGGACCAGCCCTGCAACAGCTGAGTGCACTGTCGAAGCCATACTTCATACACAAAGCGCACGCAACATCATCAAAGACATGCTCAATCCACTTGAAAATACCGGTGAACAAGGTGGAGGCAGAAGCCGACAAGCTAAATGCACCAAGTGAGAATGTAACTGATTGAGAAAGCGAACCTGAACTTTCCCACTGCAATATGGGAATATCTGTATCTGGTCCATTCAAAGCAACCTGGTGTTAGGGATAATCAGTACTCAGGGTACGAAGTGTTACAGTTTTTAAGAAATTGTAAAGAAAAAGAAATGATAATAATGATAATGATATGCCATTTTTATGTCCCTAAAAGTCTTAAAGTGTAAACTTGAATGAAAGTATAAATCTTCTCTTCTTATTTTTAAAGTAAAGAGAAGCAGAAGAAAGAACATTTTTTAGATGTTTACCACTCATCCCCCTTTTGTTTAACTCTTTCACGACCATAGGCGTCTTTAGTTGACTAGACAGTGCACCGCCATAGATGTCTTTAGTTGATTAGACATTGCACCTCCATAGGCATCTTGTTGACTAGACAGTGCACCGCTATAGGCGTCTTTAGTTGACTTACACAGTGCACCTCCATAGGCGTCTTTAGTTGACTTACACAGTGCACCGCCATAGGCGTCTTTAGTTGACTTACACAGTGCACCGCCATAGGCGTCTTTAGTTGACTTACACAGTGCACCGCCATAGGCGTCTTTAGTTGACTTACACAGTGCACCGCCATAGGCGTCTTTAGTTGACTTACACAGTGCACCTCCATAGGCGTCTTTAGTTGACTTACACAGTGCACCGCCATAGGCGTCTTGTTGACTAGACAGTGCACCGCCATAGGCGTCTTTAGTTGACTAGACAGTGCACCACCATAGATGTCTTTAGTTGACTAGACAGTGCACCGCCATAGGCGTCTTTAGTTGACTAGACAGTTCACCGCCATAGATGTCTTTAGTTGACTACACAGTGCACCGCCATAGATGTCTTTAGTTGACTAGACAGTGCACCGCCATAGATGTCTTTAGTTGACTAGACAGTGCACCGCCATAGATGTCTTTAGTTGACTAGACAGTGCACCGCCATAGGCGTCTTTAGTTGACTAGACAGTGCACCGCTATAGGCGTCTTTAGTTGACTTACACAGTGCACCGCCATAGGCGTCTTTAGTTGACTTACACAGTGCACCGCCATAGGCGTCTTGTTGACTAGACAGTGCACCGCCATAGGCGTCTTTAGTTGACTAGACAGTGCACCACCATAGATGTCTTTAGTTGATTAGACATTGCACCTCCATAGGCATCTTGTTGACTAGACAGTGCACCACCATAGGTGACTTTCGTTGACTACACAGTGCACCGCCATAGGTGTCTTTAGTTGACTAGACAGTGCACCGCCATAGGCGTCTTTAGTTGACTAGACAGTGCACCGCCATAGGCGTCTTTAGTTGACTAGACAGTGCACCGCCATAGGCGTCTTTAGTTGACTAGACAGTGCACCGCCATAGGCGTCTTTAGTTGAATAGACAGTGCGCCACCATAGATGTCTTTAGTTGAATAGACAGTGCACCGCCATAAGCGTCTTTAGGTGATTAGACAGTGCACCGCCATAAGCGTCTTTAGTTGAATAGACAGTGCACCACCATAAGCGTTTTTAGTTGACTAGACAGTGCACCGCCATAAGCGTCTTTAGTTGACTAGACAGTGCACCGCCATACGCGTCTTTAGTTGACTAGACAGTGCACCGCCATAAGCGTCTTTAGTTGAATAGACAGTGCACCACCATAAGCGTTTTTAGTTGACTAGACAGTGCACTGCCATACGAGTCTTTAGTTGACTAAACAGTGCACCGCCATAGGCGTCTTCAGTTGACTAGACAGTGCACTGCAACTTTTGTCAACATCGAGGGGTCATGTTGATGAGACCATTTTTCACACTGTAACAAAACTCGACAGCTGCAGCCAGTTTTCCCGACAATAGAACAGTGACTAACTTTTGCCCCCCCCAATCCAGTTTGAAGTGAACGAGTCCATTGTGTTGTTTTGACATGAACTGAAGCCTGTTTCTGAGAGCATTATGTCTAGAACATCTGACGCTAGGGAGCGTTTTTTCACACAGAAACTTGGTGGTGAAAGAGTTCATTATCAAGTAAATGTGTTTGTGTTTTTTGGGGGGGAGGAGGGGTTGTTTTAAGGGGTGAACAGTTTCAGAAGCAAGTGAGAACATGTTTGTTTTTTTTTGGGGGGGGGTGCTTCTGTCTTTCAGGACAGCCAGGACCGAGCCCAGTGGCACCACTACTGGTGCGTGCTGAAGAACTTACAGATCGCATGCTGGGCGTCCCCCTCTGACACTGAAACCACGGAGCCTCTTCTCTCCATCCCTGTCACCAAGGTAGTTAACTGTGCCGGCCCTGTCGGCTCTGTCCTGTCCTCAGGCTTTGCCTCCCTTTGCCACTGTTATCTTTCCTACCCCCTCCCTGCTCCCACCCTACCTGCGGGGATGATTTGGGGGCGGGGAGGGGTTCTTTTAGTGTGGTTAGGGGTGGGGGGTTTGGGGGTTTTTTTTGGTTAAGGGTGAGGTTTTTGGTGTGGGTTTGTTTTTTGCTGGGGGGTTTTTTGTTTGTTAGGGGTGGGGTTTTTGGGTGTGGGTTTTTTGTATGTTTGTTTTTTGGGGGGTTGGGGTTGTTGTTGTTTTTGTTAGGGGTTGGTTTTTTAGTTGTTTTTTTTGTTTTTTTTTTGGGGGGGGGGGTTATTTGCTAGGGGTGGGGTTTTTTGGTGTGGGTTTTTTGTTTTTTTTTTGGGGGGGGGGTAGTTGTTAGGGGGGGGTATATGGGTTTGTTGTTTTGTTAGGGGGGGAGGTTTTTGTGTGGGTTTTTTTTGTTTGTTTTTTGGTTAGGGGTAGGGTTTTTGTGGTTGTTGTTAGGGATAGGGTTTTTTGGTGTGGGTTTGTTTTTGTTTTTTTGTGGGGTTTTTTTTGGTTAGGGGTGGGGTTTTTTGGGTTTTTTGTTGTTGTTGTCAGTTTTTTTGTTTTTATTTTACTTGATAAATGGGCACTGTGTTGTATTGTTCACCTTAGATCATCCTCTCTTTCTCAGACCTGCAAGTATCATTTGAGATAATAAAAAAAAAATAATAATAATAAAGTCATTCCATTGGATGATGTGGATCTTGCGTAGGCCATCCGGTGTCCAGGGCATCCAACATTTTTTTTTTCTTCTGTGTGGTCTTAAGGAGGAAGGTGGCAGAATGGTTAAGACGCTCATCTGCTTGTGCACATACATATTATTGTACTTAGGTGTAGAGCTTGTGGAGAGGGAGGGGATTGAGTGAGTAAAGAAGACACACAGAGAGAGTGAGAGGGTTGTGTATGTGTGTGTGTGTGTATGTATACCATGCTTCTGTTTCAGGGAGTATGATTTTGTGTGAAGCCATCATGTATGTGTAATATATGTTGCATGGTCTTGTAAGTGTTTGAACATGCCATTGGGAAGAAGACAGATTAAAAACATGAGGAAAAAAAAGAAAAGACAACAGAAAGGAGAAAAATGATGATGAAAGGAACAAAAAAAAAAAAAAAGAGAGACAAAAAGATTATAAAAAAAAAAAAAGGCAAAAAAAAGATACTAAAGACAACAACAACAAAAAAGAAAAAAAAAAAAAAGAAAGAACCTTCCAGGGATGCTGAAACTATCTTTTAGGCATCCACTGATTTCTCCTTAAAAAAAAAAAATTTAATTAAATTTTAAAAAAAGACGCTCATCTGCCAACACAGAGCCCATGAGGGCCTGTATTCCCATCCCACTCTCACCCATTCTCCCAAGTTTGACTGGACTACGATACTGAGCATCTAGTCATTAAGATGAGACGACAAACTGACGTTCCGTGATGCAGCAACGCTCTTGAAGCACTGGAAAAAGAACCCATGGCAACAAAAGTGTTGTCCTCTGGCGAAATTATGTGGAAGAAATCCACTGTGATCAGTACACAGATATATTATATGCATGCACTCAAGGGCCTGAAAAAGTGTGTTGGGTTATGCTGCTGGTCATGCAAGCATCTGCCTGGCAGATGTGGTGTAGCGAATATGGATTTGTCTGAGCTCAGTGATGCCTCCTTGAGAAACTGACACTGAGAGTTATGTTGCCAAGATTCACAGCCAGAGAATTTTGTTTATTACTCTTGTTTAATCAAGTAATCCGTGTGTGGGGGCGGGGGGGGGGGGGGAGGGTGCGGGTGTGTGCTGATTATCTGGTTGCAGTTTTCCGCAATTTATCTTTATTCTTATCTTATCTGTCTATTATAATCAATGTGCAGTATAGTAGGCTATGTTTATAATTATATTCAAATAATGTTTCTTAATTCTTTCTGTTTTTACATTAAGAATACCAGTTATTACCTGCAGTGTGTGGTTGTATGTATGAAATAATGTGTGTGATATTTTTTACATTTGTATCTTCATAATATTCGTAAAAGCTGTTGTTGACTTTTACAGTTATGGTCCCCATGTTGTTTACTTGTCTATGTTGTGATAATGCACCTGACCAAATTTCTCCAGTTGGAGATAATAAAGTTATTCTTATCTTATCTTACTGCTGCTTTCCTTCTTTTTCCCCTTCCTTTATTAGTATCAGATAGTTTTGCTCCACTTCTTATCCTCACTTTTACTTCACAATACATAGTTTTCATACATTTATATAACTTACCCTTTATTCCATTTTTTAACAACACAGGCCATAACAGCTTCCTTGAAATTGAGTCAAATGCCTTTTCAAAATCCACAAACACTACGTATAACTTTTGATTATGAGCAAATTGTTTGAACAGCAGTTAATAAAGTAAATATATGGTCTAGTGTACAGTAATCCTTCTTAAAACCAGCCTGATGTTCGCCCGTTATGTTATTTAAGCTTACCCATTCCTGCAACCTGTTATTAATGACAGAATTATATAATTTACTACTTATGTTACACAGGGATATACCTCTATAATTGTTTGTGTCATTCACATCGCCTTTCTTAAACAGTGGTAAAATAATCGATTCTGTCCAATGTTCTGGATAAACAGCATTGTCAAACAAATGGTTAAACAATTTCACTAAAAGTGTTATTGTTGACTCACCTGAATTTTTTGAAAAATTCACCAGTTAATCCATCAGTTAGGGGCCTTAGCCTAATCTGAATAAAAATTTTCGCATTTCGCATTTATTAGTATCTTTTTAAAAAAAAATTTTTTTAAATTTTAAAGAAAGGAAAAATTTTCTTTATCTTTTTATGTATGGTGAATATTAACAAGGAGAAGGAAAAAAAACTAGTCTGAATTACATGAAAATATCCAGCAAAAATGGCACACCAGTGTTTTGGCTGACAATACATGGGAGATAATTTATTGGCCGGTAAATTTGTATTCTTGTTTCCATAACCCACTGACGCTGACATGGATTGCAGTATCTTTAACGTGCGTATTTGATCTTCTGTTTGCGTATACACACGATGAGGGTTCAGGCACAAGCAGGTCTGCACATGATATTGATGTGGGAGGTCAGAAAAAAGAAAAAAAAAATCTCCACCCTTCACCCACCAGGCACCGTTACCGAGATTCGAACCCGGGATCTTCAGGTATTGAAAGTCCCACGCTTTTTAACTACTAAAAGCGATTGTCGCCAGTCTTACCTGTGTGTGTGTGTTGTGAAGTGCTTAATCTTCCGTGACTGGTTGCGTTCTGAAGCCACTGATGCCAGATTCTCCCCCACCCCCACCCCCCGCACCCGCACACCCCCCCCACCTCCACAGAGCACCCAGATCAGTGAAGCGGATCCCCGGGGGTCGTGCAGTCGACCCCACACCTTCCTGATCAAGACGGTGACGGTGCAAGGCTCTTCCACCCAACACACGCTGGCCGCTGACTCCCAGGACCAGGTGGGCCTCTGGTGGGACGCCTTCCAGCAACACTTACTGGACCAAGGTGGGTGTGAGTGTGGGTGTGGGGGGGGGGAGTGGGTGTATGGAGGAGTGTGTGGGGGGGAGTGAGAGTGGGTGTGGGGATGGGAGTGAGTGTGGGTTTGGAGGGGGCGGGGGGTGGGAGTGAGTGTGGGGGGGGGAGGGAAGTGTGTGTGTGCGGGGAGTATGTGTGGGGGAGTGAGTGTGGGTATTGGGGAGTGGGGAAGGGTCTTGGGGGGGGGGGGGGGGGAGTGAGTGTGTGTGTGTGAGAGTGTATTGTATTGTGGTGGAGGAGTGAGTGTGGGGGGTCGGGGGGGGGGGGGAGTGTGGGTGTTGGGGAGTGTGTGTGGGGGAGTGAGTGTGGGTGTGGGGGAGAGTGAGTGTGGGAGTGAGAGTGTATTGTATTGTGGTGGGGGAGTGAGTGTGGGTGTGAGAGTGGATTGTATTGTTGTGGGTGTGTGGGGGGGGGGATGCAGGGGGGTGGGGGTGAGAGTGTATTGTATCGTAGTGTGGGGGTGTGAGAGTGGATGGTATGGTATTGTATTGTATTACTCTTTTTTGTCACATCAGATTTCTCTGTCTGAAGTAAATTGTGTAAAATGATGGAATATCCACGTGTGTGGTGGAAAAAAAAAAAGATGATAGATGTCCAGATGTCTATAAATAATCTTTACTGCATGCAGTCTAATAAAATGATGATAGAATGACCATGTGGGTGGGTGATGTTAGGGTTCATACAGAGTCATGAAAGTCTGGAAAAGTGGGGGGGGGGGGGGGGGATGAGAGAACTGTTTTCTGGACTGAAAAAGTCTTTGGGAAAAATTAGAGAACTATTCTTGGGACTAGAAAAGTCTGAGGAAAAAATATCTACTTTGCTCTTTATGGTCTGGAAATGTCTTAGAAGTAAAAAAAAATTTTAAAAAATATTTTAAAAAACCCCAACAAAAAGCAAAAAAAACCCACCCTTGATCAGTATCATACAACAAAGTATTTAATGCACTTTTAAAAAAAATAAACAAAAAAAACCCCCCAAAAACGGTCCACCCAAAAAAAGTTATGACAGTTCAGCATCCATCAATCTATCTCTTTCATCAGTGGTGCTGCAGACAAAGTTTTGATTCAGCTTGGCCTTGTGGACTGGGAAGGTTTCAGTCTGGTTCAGAAAAGGTCTAGACATAGTGTGGAAGTTTTGTGTATGGTCATATTTCTCACCACCTCCGTGCTCTACACTGGCTCCCCATTGAAGCGAGAATTAGATACAAAGTTGCGTGTCTCTGCTGTTCTGCTATCCACTCCACAGGACCTACCTGTCTTTCTGACCTTATCAGTGTTTTCACTCCCTCAAGAACTCCCCACTCTTCCTGTGACTGTTACCCTTCTGAAAACTCCTTGTGTCGATACAAGAAGCTATGGTGAATGTTCTTTCTTCTTAGCTGCTCCTCATATATGATACAACCTTCCTCATCATTTCTGTGCATCTGATTCTATGTCTGCCTTTCGTTTTTCACTAAAAACTCATGTTTTTGTGAAGACCTACCTTTTAGAACTCTCAGCTTCCTCCTTCTGCAAAACAATCCTTGTTGGCTGACTTTGGATGCATGACGTAGGAATGAGAGAGGGAGAGTGGGAGTGGGGGAGGGTTTTTGAGAAAGGGTAGTCATGAATGATTCATGTCATTTGTAACTTTTTTCTTTCATGTAAAGCGCCCTGAGCTCTTAGAGAGCAAGGGTGCTGTATAAATGTACATTATTATTCTTATCTGTGGCAACAGCGTATCATAATGGAGTGATGGTCTAGAAGTAATGCGTCCGCCTAGGAAGCGAGAGAATCTGAGCGTGCTGGTTCGAATGAAGGCACAGCCGCCGATATTTTCTCCCCCTCCACTAGACTTTTAGTGGTGGTCTGGACACTAGTCATTCGGATGTGACGATAAACTAAGGATCCATGTGCAGCAGGCACTTAGTGCATGTAAAAGAACCCACAGCAACAAAAGGCTTGTCCCTGGCAAAATTTTGTAGAAAAAATCCACTTCGATAAGAAAAAGAAATAAAACTGCATGCAGGAAAAAAAATACCAAAAAGATGGTTGGCACTCTCAGTGTAGTGACGCGCTCTCCCTGGGGAGAGCAGTCTGAATTTCACACAAAGAAATCTGTTGTGAAAAAAAGAAATACAATACAATACAATACATTGATGATGGTGTGTTTTTGCTTTCCAGCACTGTGGAAGCATGCCTGTGAAGAGGTGATGACGGTGAAGGCGTCCACCAAAAAGAAGGTCTTTGTCAAGCAGAACTCTTTGTATGACGACACCCCTTTTGCAGGTACGCCACACACACACACTGGGTCTGACATGCACACGTACAGGTTCTTGGGGGCACACACGTTGGAGGGTGTTGAGACATGTAGAATGCACATCAGCATTCATGCATGTGCTCACACACACACACACACACGCACGCACGGAGAATCGTCAATAACTTGCCTTGCATGTCGCTTTAGACCCAGAAGCAGCTTGGGAGAGTAAATAAATGTGAATAAACACACACACACACACACACACACACACACACACACACACACACACACACACACTCACTCACTCACTCACTCACTCACACGCACACATTCACACACACACACACACACACACACACACGCATGCACGCACGCACACCCATACACTCACCCACCCACCAACAAACACACACACACACACACACACACACACACAGAGGCAGACATTCACACACACACACACACACACACACACACACACACACACACACACCAACACACATCAGCACACACACACACACACACACACACACACACACACACACACACAAAAACACCCATACACCCACCCACCCACCAACACACACATCAAGACACACACACACACACACACCCATACACCCACCCACCCACCAACACACACATCAACACACACACACACACACACACACACACACCAACACACACACACAGTCATCAACAAATTGCCATGCGTGTCCTGTTTCCAGACCCGGAAGCGGCAGGGGAGAGCATTCTGAGCGACGGCAGTGGCGGAGTGGGGATGGGGGATGACGAGCTGACCCAGATGCTGGCCACGCTAATGGCAGAAGACGTCCGCAAGGTGCGCAGCTCCAGCCACAGCGGCTCCACCTCATAATCCCAAGACCCCAGGCTCCCAAACGGCCTTGACCTCAAGGGGCTTCTCTCGCCAGTCGGTTGTCAAACTCTTGGTTTGATTGATTGACGTTGACACCTTGTGTGTGTGTGTGTGTAGCGTCCACACCAGGTTCAGATCGAGGGCGACTACACATCGCGGCCCAAGGCACTTTGTTGATGAGATATTGTGACATTGCTGTGGTAGCGTCGCTGTCTGTAAAAACTGGTGATGACAGTCGCAAAAGCGATTTCATTGGCAACGCAGCCAAAGCTGTTTCGTAAACACCAGCAACATTGCATTACAAAGTTTTTTCGTTTTTTTTTTTTTTTTTTTTTTTTGTTACATTGCATCACAAAGCCGTTTAATGAAACCTGTCAGCTTTGCAATACCATTTCATAAAACCAGCAACAATATCACAAAGCCATTCCATAATGCCAGCAACATTGCAAAGGCATTTCATTAAAAAAAAAAAAAAAGGCAATTTTGCAAGGATGTTTCATAAAACTTGTGACTTTGCAAAGCCATTTCATAAAACTGGCAACACTGTTGTAGAGGGGTTTCATGAAATTGGCAATATTGCACAGCCATTTCATAAAACCATCAATATTGTGTTGCAAAGTCATTCTGTAAAATTTGGCAACATTAGAAAAGCCATTCCGTAAAACCTTCAACATTGCAAAACTTTTTCTTTTTTGATAAAACTATCGACATCACTAAGCCATTTCATATAACCATCAACATTTGCAAATTCAGCTCATAAAACCAGCAAAGCTGTCACAAATCCATTTCATGAAACCAGCAACATTGCAAAGCTATTTCACCATAGCATCCAATCAGCAATATTTGCCCAAGCCATTTCATAAAACCAGCAACATCGCAAAGCCCTTCCATAAAACCAGCATCATCGCAAAGCCCTTTCATAAAACTGGCAACATCGCAAAGCCCTTCCATAAAACCAGCATCGTCGCAAAGCCATTTCATAAAACTGGCAACATCGCAAAGCCATTTCATAAAACCAGCAACATTGCAAAAGCCATTTCATAAAACTTCTGAACTGGTGTCACAAAACCAGCAAACAACATTGCAAAGCCATTTTTATAAGACCATCAACAACATCGCAGAACCATTTCATGTATTTGGAAGAAAAAAAAACAACAAAAAAACAGCAACAGCATCATCTCATTCTTCTTCTTCTTCTTCTTCTGCGTTCACTTGTATGCACACGAGTGGGCTTTTGCGTGTATGACCGTTTTTTACCCCGCCATGTAGGCAGCCATACTCCATTTTCGGGGGTGTGCATGCTGGGTATGTTCTTGTTTCCATAATCCACCGAACGCTGACATGGATTACAGGATCTTTAACGTTT
Source organism: Babylonia areolata (assembly GCF_041734735.1). NCBI lineage: Eukaryota > Metazoa > Mollusca > Gastropoda > Neogastropoda > Buccinidae > Babylonia > Babylonia areolata. The sequence goes on along the minus strand of NC_134894.1, from coordinate 46,290,455 downwards.
TGATCTTCTGCTTGCATATACACACGAAGGGGGTTCAGGCACTAGCAGGTCTGCACATATGTTGACCTGGGAGATCGTAAAAATCTCCACCCTTTACCCACCAGGCGCCGTCACCGTGATTCGAACCCGGGACCCTCAGATTGACAGTCCAACGCTTTAACCACTCGGCTATTGCGCCCGTCAGCATCATTACAAAAACCATTTAATAAAACCAGCTGTCATCGTATCGTCATCATCATCATCATATGAAGGAGTGTTGTCATGGCGATGATCTAAGTCACAGCTGTGGTGTTACTCATCACAGAACCCCCCGCCCCCTCCCCGCATCCTTCCCACACTCCCTCCACACCCCCACTACCCCCACACTCCACCTCTCATTGTAATGCCAGAAGGACTTCCTTGACTCCTTGTTGACACTGTTAAACTCGACTCTTACTGTAATTCATCCTTTACAGAGCCTCTAGGAAAATGAAGGCTGATGGTGTGTGTGGGTGTGTGTGTGTGTGCCTTGAATTGAAAAAGAGTTTATTCAGCGCTTATAGCTTTTAGAGGCGTTTGATTGGCTGAGAGCGGGCGGGCCCGTCTTTTCACTGTTAGCCGCGCGAAATTTGGCCAAGCAGAGCAAACCATAGGCCTAGTTTGCATCAGTTTGACATGGTACAGTATATGTAACACCAAACATGGAGTATAATACAAACTCCTCCTTTATGTAATTCTCGCAGCCAGTGTTGACCATCATAACGTACAAAATGTCGTCCGTTATAATAAAGCTCCCAATCAGATGATGCAGTTTTGAAAAATTTGAATTCTGTTTCCTGGATTGCTGTTTTGAAAAGTAATGATGAAAAAAAGAAAGAAAGATTACTGGCTTTTCTGTTGCATGATTTTGAACAGATTGTTTGATTTTCAATCACAAAGATTATTTGCTTCTGGATTATATATATATATATATAACAGAAAACAAAAAAAATGGTTAAAACTGGTTTAAGAAGGCCAAAAGACAGTACTTTCTTCTCAGTTTTATATGATTTTTTTGTTTGTTTGTTGGGTTTTTTTTAATTCAAAAGAGAATAAAATCGTATTCATTGCACTCCCAAGCAGAAATACAAGTGAGAAAAGTTCCCCAGTAGCAAAGAAATCAGAAATTATCATACACCTGAATATATTTCTGAGAATTGTTTTGTTTGTTTTTTTATGTTCCACTGAAAATGACAGTGTGACCATGACTGAATTATGTTATTCTGATTAGACTGGGGTTTTTGTTTTTTTTTCCCACTGAAAATATGACAGTGTGAGTGTGCCTGAATTATTTCATTTTAATCAAGCTGGTAGGTATGGGTTTTTGACACTAACCATAACCGCAAAAAAGCAATATTTTTGTCGCATTTGCACATTCATATGTTAAAGAAAAAAGATCTGAACCATATGTTTTAATGTATGTTTTCATGTTTGTTTGTTTTTATTTTTTTTATTCAATATACAAATGTATTTTGTGAAGTTAACAAAACAGAAAACAAAATGACAACCTAAAATGATATGACAATGATAACCCAAATGACCAAGTATTTCATGTAAATGTAATGTTTGGTGGGCATGTTCTTCTGTGTTTTGTTAGTTTGTTCAGTGTACAAGTGTTTGCCAAGTTCACATAAATGAAAATAAAACCCATAAGATAGGTAACCAAAGTACATGCTATAAGTGCATATTGTTTTGATGGACATTTGCATGTTTGTTTTGTCTGTTTAGTCAGTGTACAAATATTTACAAGTTAACCACAAAAAAAGAGAAATATAAGCAACTAAAAATTATATGAATGATGGTAACCTAAAAAAAAAAAATTAAAAAAAAAACCAAGTATTTATAGTGCACTGGGTTTTTTGGGTTGTTTTTTGTTTTTGGGTGTTTTTTTAAAGACAGTAATGATGACAACCTAAAATGACCAAGTGTTTCCAGTCGCACTGTACAAATGTTGCCGCTCGTTTATAAATGCCACTTTTGATCAATCATAATCTTGGAACACATCCCAAAAGAATTTTTTTCTGTGCTGTGTAATGTTATCACATTATGTAGCATCTGCAAGATACGTCTGTGAATGTTTTATACTTATTTTCATTGATTTGTTCCCCCTCCTTCCCCCTCAGAGCAAGTGTCCAATATAAAATTTTTTTTTTAAATGTTTCATTGATGTTCTTTGACTGTATAAAACAAGTGTCCTATAAAACACAAACAATCATTTTTATCAACAATTAAGAGTGGTAACTATCTCCATTTACAAGGTACTCAATTAGAAGGCTGTGCCAGTCTTGAATAAAAACTGATTTGTGTTTGCACATTTCTTCTGTCATTTCTGCCGAGAGCACGTTTCAAATAATTGGTATGAGGACAAGCCAGACGCTTCCTTTTTGACGAAGCGTCTGGATTTGCAAAGATGCCAACTGTTGCGATTTCGCCATGTTTTGTTACACTCGATCACAGTTTCTTCTGATGTTATGCCATACATCAAAATTGTTCCAGTGATTTCGTTTTTGACTAAATAACATGGTCACAGGCTTTCCAGTCTTACATTACACAGACGCTCTAGACTTACTGATCATGAGGCCCGGGCAGTCACTGCTAACCGTAGTATCCTTGATGATGGTCAGCCAATCGCGTGCGTGTTTACATTGAAAGTGCATTGAGTGGACCAATCAGCTTAATCGTTTGCCGGAACAAGAGAGAACGTGGCTAAATCAAGTTGCGTCTCGGTCAAACAGCGTCTGTGCCAGTTTGCTGATGTGGCTCGGAGTCAGAGTGTGCTTACCTAATTCAGAATGTTGCAACTAAATTTCCTGACTGTTCCTACAAACACTTGACAGAGGTTGGCATCTCTTGGTTTGTACCAATGTACCTTTAATTAGCCTGTGTGCTGGCTGAATGGGTAGCATAAGCAGCATTGACCTCAAGTTGTGTACCTTTCTGATGGAGAGAGTTTCTCCCCTTTATCGTTGTTTTGATCCTGAACTCTCCTAGTCTCATAGTTGTTTCATTTCGATTCATTTTTTATCATTTTACAAAGTGATGTGAATGAAATAAGCTGTGCAATAGCCTGTGAATCACAAATGATATTAAAGCAAGTGTTTTTAGCCTTTTATCTTGGGGGGGGGGGGGTGCAGATGGGTGTTGTGTGCTTCATACAGACTGATGGAAGTCTTGGAAGAAAATTAATGAGAGAACAATTGCCAGGGCTATAAAAAGTCTTGAAAAAAAACAACAACATTGTTCTGCCCCTCAGGATCTGGGAAAGTCTTTGAATTTTAATGAAAACCTTTGACCAGTACCTTTCAATAGAGAGCTTGTTGCATAAAAAAAAAGAAAAAAGAAAATGAATTATAATGTAAAAAAAACCCGCAAAAACGGTGGAACATGAACATCGAAACCATGCTCTCCACCAATCTCTTTCTTATGTCAGTGGTGTGGCAGTCACATTTAAAAAAAAAATTCAGTTTGGCTTTGTTAGATTTTGTTCGGTCTGAAAATGTTGTAGCCACAGCCGTGATAGACCTGAAAGAATGTCACAAATGATGCTAAAGAAATTGTTTTTAACCTTGTTTTTCTTCTCCTTTTCTTCCGGGAACTGTGAAACATGAGAATGAATAAAAAAAAATGTTGTCATCATGTAAAGTCTATGTTTTGCATTTGACTTTATTCTTCTACTTTTTTTCTCTTTTTTTTTTCCTTTTTTCAGATATGGTGCAAGGTTGAGGGACTTTTTGTTTTTTATGATAATTCAAAATGTTTAATGTTTAACAAGCAATAAGGGGAAAGGTGAGAAATTAACGATATATGGATGACATGAATGTGTGTGTGGTGGGGGGGAGTGGAGGCAGGGAGGGGGGGAACCTTTAAGGTCAAGGTCATGTTTATCTATAATTGTCGCACATTCTCAGTCTCACCTTCAAATCATTCTCAGGCGAAAATTGGATGTCCTGTTACTCTGTTGTGTACAGCCTCAAACATGTGTGTTTCGTTTGTCTTTGATATTGCAACCTGAGCTTAGGGAGTCCTGTTACTCTTTGGACTGCTTGACAAAAGGCTGTACTCTCATCATAGAATTATCCTGGCACCATCCAGACTGGGGAGTCCAGTTTGGCTGGGACTGCTCGACAAGGCTGTGCTCTCATCATAGAATTATCCTGGCACCATCCAGACTGGGGAGTCCAGTTTGGCTGGGACTGCTCCACAAGGCTGTGCTCTCATCATAGAATTATCCTGGCACCATCCAGACTGGGGAGTCCAGTTTGGCTGGGACTGCTCGACAAGGCTGTGCTTTCATCATAGAATTATCCTGGCGCCATCCAGACTGGGGAGTCCAGACTGCTCGACAAGGCTGTGCTCTCATCATAGAATTGATTAAATATCCCGGCGTCAACCAGGCCTGAGAGATGCAGTGTTGGTCAGGATATTTTAAGCAACACTTACCACCAAAGGCACATCCGTGTAGTGTTTGAGCCTGGACTGTGTGGTCCCTGTCTTCCCATTTGAGTTCACAACACGCTGTACACTCGGACACCTGTGTCTGTACCTTGAAGAGAGAAATGACTGAAGTGCACTTCGCATTGGAGTCGTGAACAGTGTCTTGTTAGAAGGTGCTTCGTATTGTATTAGGGACTTTCTGTCACAACAGACTTGTCTGTGTGTGAAATTTTGGGGGTGCTTACTCCGGGGAGGGGAGAGAATATCGCCCCAGTGCAGAACCACCTTTCTTTTTTTTTTCTTTGTGTGTGTGTGTGTGTATGTATGTGTTTCCTGTCTGCAGATACTTTTGTTATTGAAGTGGATTTTTTTTTTCTACAGAATGTTCCCAGTGACAACCATTTTGTTGGTGTGGGTCCCTTTTATGGGCATACAGGACCTCTGTTTATTGTCTCGTCCAAATGACTAGCACCCAGACCATCACTAAAAGTCAAGTGGAAGGGAAAGGAACGGAGGGTGTGGGGGGTAGAAATCCTGGTCTGGAGTGTTTAGATTCAAACCCATGCACACTGGGTTCCTAGTCAGGGGTGTTTTTACAAATGATCACAAAGCCATCACTCCTTACAATGTGGTGACTTTGACTTCAGTGATGTGTGTGTGTGAATATATTTGTATTTCTCTTTTTGTCACAACAGATTTCTCTGTGTGAAATTCAGGCTGCTCTCCCCAGGGAGAGCGCGTCGCTACACTACAGCGCCACCCTTTTTTTTTTTTCTACCTGCGTGCAGTTTTATTTGTTGTTTTTTTTTTCCTATCGAAGTACATTTTTCTACATAATTTTGCAAGGAACAACCCTTTTGTTGTGGTGGGTTCTTTTACATGCACTAAGTGCATGCCGCACACGGGACCTCGGTTTATCGTCTCATCCGAATGACTAGCATCAAGACCACCACTCAAGGTCTAGTGGAAAATATCGGCAGCTGAGCCGTGATTCGAATCAGCGCACTCAGATTCTCTCGCTTCCTAGGCGGACGCATTACCTCTAGGCCATCACTCCACATATGTGTGTTGTGTGATGTGAAAGTGTGTGTGTAAGACGTTAGTTTGATTGATCAACTAATGGTGTACGTAGATTATGACTATGTGTTGCCAATCATGAATGAGCTAGATCATTGGATGGAGTCACGCAAGTGTGTCATTTCTTGACTGTGTTAGTCGATTATCTGATGGTCAGGTCCATGTAAGTTTGTTTTTTTTTTTTTCCACATTTTTTGTTTGTCCCAACCACACTGTTTCAGTTTGCCTGTCCATCTGTCTGTCATCCCTGTGTGTGTGTGTGTGTGTGTGTGTGTGTGTGTTTCTCTCTCTCTCTCTCTGTTCGTATAGCTGTTTGGTTTGTTTGTTTTGTTGTTGTTGTTTTGTTTTTGTCTTTGAAACTGATTTGATGAAGAAATGCCAACTGACTGAAGGTGACCAAACATTTTGAGAATTCATCGATCTGATCTTCTTTATGTACAAGAATGTAAACCATACAGCTTTTGGAATGAAACCTAAACTATGCGGTGGAAAAGCTATACTTTACATTTTCTTTGCCCCCCCCCCCCCCCCCCCCCCCTCCTCCCCCTCCACTGGGGGAGATGACCAAAGTGTAAGGTGGGGAAGTTCTTCGTTTTATATTTATTTCCCATGGGAACAAAAACCCACAACAGAAACACAGCTGAGGACCATCTGCAGTCTTTACATATTGTTTGTTTCTTCATCCCAGCTGTATAGTATTCTGTGACCTGCTATAATTAGGATCATTATAATGGACATTTGTATAGTGCGTTTCTCCAGAAATACTGCACAGAGTGCTTTACATTTCGTTCCTCACTCCATCACCTCCCCTATCAATACTCCTCTCCACCCACCCACACACCAACCCCCCTCACACACACACACACACACACACGCACACATTCACACGCACACACACATACACACACATACACATACACGCACACACACATACACACACATGCACACACACACACATACACATGCACACACATGCACACACACACACACACACATGCACACACACACACACACACACGCATACACACACACAACACGCATACATAAACACACACACATGCATACACACACACACACACACACACACGAAAGCCTGTGCCAGAAAACACTCACTACAGCTGAGCATTGCAAACCACCCTCTCCAAGAAACACGCAATGCCATTGAAAATTAGCAGATTTTATATTGATTACCTCACGTTACAAGCAGGGTTTAAAATGTTCTGTTTTATTCAAAACATGATGAAGGAAATGGGGGGAAAAAGAGACAGGATGTGAATTATTGAAGTATGAAATATGAAGTCTGTCCTAAGCATAGTTCAGTGTTCAAATAATATCATTTATCAGTTCTTCATCCAAGCTTTTTTTGTATTTTGTGAACTGCAACACTACCAAACATTGACAGATATTAATTTTGGTTACCTCACTTTATAAGTAGTGTTCTGTATGTTATTGAAAGCATGATGAAGAGAGGAAAAAAAAGGTATATGAATTATTGAAGTTGAAATGAAATCTGTCCAGTGTTCAAATGTCATTTATCAGTTACTTTTTTTTTTTCTCATCAGCTTCAGAGGCAGTTCTTATGAATATATGACTGTACTAATATTTTTCTTTTCTTTTCTTTTTTAACCTTAGGTTGTATAGGATTTGCATTGACTGTATTCAAAGCCTTGATGTGGCCCTATGTGGTCAGTTGCTGGCTATAAGCAATAATGATCATAATAATAATGTAACAATGTTTTGTTGTTGTTTTGTGTGTGTGTGTTGTGCGTACATGTTCTGATGACCTTGCTCACAAGACTGACTTACGCTGACCTGTGTGTGTGCATGTGTATGTGCGTGTGTGTGCGCACGCATGCGCGCGCACATGTGCTATGTATGCTTGCATGTTAGGTATAGAATGTGCTTACTAGTACATTTTCATATCTTGGAATAAGCGGAATTGTTAAGAAGAGGCCTAGAATTGTTACTGCCGAAATGTCTGTGCATTATTTTTTTTTTTCACAAATGTTACAGGCTTGTTCCAGACGCTTTAATTTTAGTACATGTGTATTGTGTCATGTTAATTAACTTTTTAAAAATCGGGGAACCTATTTTAAATTGCTGGGATGTTTGGCTGGATGACAATGAAAAGCATTTCTGAAGGGAATCTGTCTGTATGCCTCTCGAGCTCTCTCCAGATATCGTTGTGCAAGTAATGGTTCCTGTCACGTCACAACTCCCAGCTCAGTTCATGTTTAAGAAATAAATGGCTGTGAAAACCTGTCCACAGATTGGTTTCTGTGGTGATTTTCATTGTGATTTACACTGCCATGATGGCAAGCCTGTATGTGCGTGGTTTTTTTGTTGTTGTGGTTGTTTTTAGTTTTGTTTTTGTGTGTGTTATTGTTGTCATTGTTTTGTTGTTATTGTTTTTTCTTGAGGAGGTAGATACCCTTTTTTTTAACCTCAAAGACTGTCCCACCATTTTGTAAAGGCTATTATCCCACCTATCGCTCTCTCACAGAAAACCAAAGTGCATGCATGAGCACATACATTTGCATGCTCATTCCATACACACACAAACCAAACACATGCACATTCACACATACCCCTCAACAGACCCCCACACACACACCAAATTGAAATACACGCATACACATATGCACACAGCGTGCACAAGCAACTGTTGAAACACAAAGTCAGTGCTGTTGATTTTTTGGGGAGAGACACTCCCAGCATGTACTGTCACCAGCCATGACGATCAGCTGGTGACAATACATAACATCAACAGCCGTCAACCACTCACAGTCATATCACGGCTGAGAACATTCTTGGGTTGATCCCCTGGATTCTGAAACGAAAAAAAGCTGGGAAAGAAAAAAGCACTTTGTCTTTGTAAGAATGGAGAGACAGAGAAGAGTTTTCCTTACACATACACAAACACTCAAAATCATCGGAGAAATCTTTTAAATTTTTGTTTTAATTTGATCAAACCTACAAACAACAAATGATTAAAAATCCTAACCACAAAGTAATTCCAGACATGAAATAGATTGTGCACCTTCCTTTCATATGAGTAAGAAAGTTGATCAGAAACTGGTCTGGATGAGAATGAGAACTTGGAAGCAGCATGTGCTCTTATGATTTGCAAACTCAGTACTGACCCTTTCACTTTCCGACTGTATTATAAAAAAAAAAAAAAAAAAAAAATAAAAAAAATAAAAAAAAAAAGAGAGAGAGAGAGAGAAAAAGAAGACAACGGTACCAACAAATTGGTCAAAATAACAAATTGGTCAAAATCATTCTTGCACAAGTTACATTGTTTGTGTTACTGAATCTTGGGGGTGTGGGGGGGGGGGGAGGACATAATACAGAACAAAAAAGCAAGCAAAACACATATACACACAATAACATGGGAGAGAAAAAAACCTGGCAAAAATCAAAAACAAATACCTTAAAGAAGCACAAAAGACAGACAGTGTTTTTGTTCCACTTAAAGTAGACAAAAAAAGTCACACAAAATAAGGTACAAGAGCATAAAAGCTGTCATGCCATGAACATACCCATATCATTGTATGCCTGCACAAGGGAAAATCAAGACCAACAGATAAAAAATTTCCTGCAAAAACTTGAGACACTGCCTGAACGATAAAAATTTGTGAAGTAACTTGGCACACATGTGTATCAATTCATATTACTGTCAAACTAGCCACTTCATGACTTATTGTTCACAATCAAATGGATACAGCTTTTGACTCATCAGTCTCTCATGACTTCAAAATTTATAACCACCAAAAAGTGAAATGTTATATAAAAGGAAAAATGACTGTACTTCACACACATAATAATTTCATCAGTATTTTTTTGGGGGGGAGGGTGGTAAGGGGGGGGGGGAACCTGGTCACTGGTAACTAAGCACAATAAATTGGAATAAATTATTAATCCATGAAAGATCAACACTTAGCCAGTTAGGAGACACTCAAATAAAAGTCAAGACAGCGTGTGTTCTAGAATTGCTGAAAATAAAATAATCCATAACCTTACTCTATTTCATAAAATTAGTTTGAACATGTTCTGAGCAACTATCCACACTGTTTATTTTATGGCACAGATGGTTTTGATGGTCAATATCAAAGACTAACACAAAAGAGAGAGAGAGAGAGAGAAAAAGGAGCTACAATAAATGTTTGTTCAATTCAATTCATGCAACAAACAGTATAGACTTTGAATGGCTTAATTAATGACTTACTCCAAACTACTTTAAAAGTCAATATCAAAATCAAATGTTGGCGCAAGCATTGTAGATAATCATCTGAAGATGGAAGAGTTGTTGAAAGCAAGCCAAAGCTTTGATAAAGAACAAAATTAAATCACAACAGATATTCATTCTTGACTAACAAGTTGCTGAACGCTGTAAATTCTTGGTGGCACTAATTGAACCTCTTAGTCAAGAAGGAAATAAGACATCACATGCTTTTTTTTAGATATCTACCGAGTTTGAAAGTATGATGGCAAATGAAAAGCCATAACTGCATTTACCCTAATGTTAAATCTGCTGAACAGAAGCCCTTCGACGGCCGAGTGGTTAAAACGTTGGACTTTCAATCTGAGGGACCTGGGTTCAAATCACGGTGACGGCACCTGGTGTGTAAAGGGTGGAGATTTTTACGATCTCCCAGGTCAACATATGTGCAGACCTGCTAGTGCCTGAACCCCCTTCGTGTGTAAACGCATGCAGAAGATCAAATACGCACGTTAAAGATCCTGTAATCCATGTCAGCGTTCGGTGGGTTATGGAAGCAAGAAAATACCCAGCATGCACACCCCCGAAAGCAGAGTATGACTGCCTACATGGCGGGGTAAAAACGGTTATGCACGTAAAAACCCACTCATGTACATGCGAGTGAACGTGGGAGTTGCAGCCCACGAACGCAGAAGAAGAAGCCCTTCATTTTCATGTAGACATACAATAAACACAGCAGCTAGCACCATGGAGGTGCTTCAACAAGAGTTGTCTTTCAGTGAAGCACCAGAAACCACTCATCTCAAAAACCACATCACAATGAAACTGAACAAAACCACAAAACACACTCACACAATCACCATTTTGCTAATCCAATACTGATTTGATTCTGTCCTTATAAAACCAGTTTAGACACATTCAGCTGTTACAGAGAACACGTGTTTGTCTCTCATACTCGTGGAACAACCTCAACAGAAAAAAAATGAAAAGGTTATGGGAAAGGGAACAAGAGAGGCAAGGCCTTCAAGACTCACTTGTGATACACTGAAAAAAAAAATCCAAGCTTTTTATGTATCAAAAGGAGGAGTTTGTATTATACTCCATGTTTGGTGTTACATATACTTACCATGTCAAACTGATGCAAACTAGGCCTACCGGTTTGCTCTGCTTGGCCAAATTTTGCGCAGCTAACAGTGAAAAGATGAGCAGTCTTGGCCCAGTCCGCTCTCAGCCAATCAAACGCCTCTAAAAGCTATAAGCGCTGAATCATTCCGTGGCCATCGAAGAAAATGCCCCATGAGAACCACGGCGGAGATGCGGGGACGGATGGGCGGGCATTTGAGTTTGACATGGTAAGTATATGTAACACCAAACATGGAGTATAATACAAACTCCTCCTTTTGGTGTCATATACTGTACCATGTCAAACTGATGCACAATTTAAAGCAAATGGAGGAGGGCAACGCCTACTGGTTCGTATGGGGAGCCCTTGTAATTGAGATGGCAGTGTTAGCCACGACAAAGGAAATCCCCTTGGAACCGTCAGCCCTGGTCATACGGAAATTCCTGAGGTAGAAGTTGATGAAGGGATTCTCAGACCGCCAGAAGGCTGCCTCCAAGACATGCTGCAGTGGCACTGAGTGCTGGAAAGCAGCCGAAGTAGCTATGGCCCGCACTTCGTGTGCTCTGGGATGAAGACAGCTGATATCCCTGTGTGCATGAGAGTAGGCTCTACGAATGACTTGGGAAACCCAGCGGGAAATGGTGCCTGCAGATGTCTTTCTTGTAATTCTCATTGAGGGAGATGAGCAGACGCCTCTGAGAAGAACGCCTATGGCGAGACCTATCCCAATAGTATTTGAGACACCGAACAAAAGGGAAAAACCTGGCCAAGTCGGAGGGAGGTCAGGTCCGACTTGGGTGTCAGTCCCGCCCGAAGACGAGCGGGCTGACTGCCCGGAACCGCCTGACACACGCGGGCCTCCCCCAGCAGGGGAGACCGGCCGGATAGCGGGAAGACCTCCCGTGGGGAGACTGGGGTGGCTTGGCCCGGGGTGGGCAAAGTAGAGATCCCCCCCTCGGAACCAAATTTTTCTCCCCCCCCCCCAAAGGAGGTGGGGGAGGGGGTCGACAGAGAAGGGAGGAGGGGGAACAACAATGGGGCCCGTGAGGGCAGTCTCCGAGTGGGGACCCGGGTAATGGCCGGGCGCGGCCTCCCCTTGGGAGTTCGCGCCCAGCTGCGAGTCCCCACCGCCAGGAGAGGACTTGACACTCCCCCTTCTCCCTGCCTCGCGCTGGGAACCTTGGGAGGCGACACTTGTACCTCTTTCCCCCCGGTCCCCTTCATGACTGTTTTACTGGTACGAAAGTCGCCTCTGTGATCAGCGTCTAAAGACGCATCGCCACGGTCCGTATCGGGAGGAATCATGAGCTCCGGGCCTGGGAGAGTCTCTTGCCGAGTCTCAGTCCCAGCATCATGATCCCTGCCTTCGTGGTATGGCACACGAGGCATGGAACCCGCGCTTAGGCACCCAGCGAAAATCCAACCCCCAACAGAGAAAGGAAAGACAGGATCGACTTAGAGGTAGAAAAAAACGAACGAATCGAGGGTGCCGAGTCGAATCGAGTACACAGAATGTAAGAATACAATACAGACAAGCCGCATGCAGCAAAATAAGGCCAAATGAATACGCTTAACAGCCAAAAAAAAGCGCAAGACGAGACAGAGCGTAAACCTGACAAGATGGCGTGGAGAGCCTTGGCCAAAGGAATGATTCAGCGCTTATAGCTTTTAGGTGTTTGATTAGCTGAGAGCAGACCAGGCCAAGACTGCTCGTCTTTTCACTGTTAGCCGCGCGAAATTTGGCCAAGCAGAGCAAACCGATAGGCCTAGTTTGCATCAGTTTGACATGGTACAGTATATGACACCAAAATGTAATGTTTAAGATGAGAAAGATCAGTTTAAAGTGAATTAAGTCCCCTAGCATTAATTACAGAGTAATTTCCCTTTTTTACTATCTGCACCAAAACGTTTGCAAAATAAATAAAACTTCCATGCTTAGCAAAAGAAGTTCCTGTTTGAACAAAAAATGATAATAATGACTGCTCTTGTTTGGTCGGAATATCAGATCAAAGTGCCAAGTTTAGAGAATACAAAAAATATAAATATATCAGTAAATGCAGTTTGCATATAATTAGGCTTCATTTTTTTTTTTTTTTTTTTGCCCATCCCAGAGGTGCAATATTGTTTTTAACAAGATGTCTGGAAAGAACTGAATTTGTCCTATTTTTATGCCCAATTTGGTGTCAACTGACAAAGTATTTGCAGAGAAAATGTCAATGTTAAAGTTTACCACGGACACACACAGACAACCGAACACCGGGTTAAAACATAGACTCACTTTGTTTACACAAGTGAGTCAAAACACCAAAAAGAATACTTTTTCGTGGGATGTACTATTGATAACCCAAAGGAAAAGCCAACCCGTTACAGAGACGAGAGACAAATGATAACGATGATTATAAAAATCTTCATAAAATGTACAGAATATATGTTTACACCCCTAAAATTGTCCATACATATGTTTGTTCACAATCAAAATTGCCACATCAGAAAAGACCAACAATGAAATAAGTCCTGAGTTTTTGTCAAGTCAATCACATGCAGTAACACTGTCCTACTCTAATGGTCACCATATATTTCCAGCAGGGCGTTATTAAGAAGTCTGGATATGATATCATATCAGTTCAACAAGTTGAGCTGGAAAGGAATGGGAGAAGTTCAAGGAGAAGGTGGACAAAGTAGATGAAAAAACAACATTCATGAGCATAACTCTGTCCTCCCGTCACTCTCAAGCGATGTTGATATAATACTTCACTGTAACATCATCTCTAGAGGTGAACTGAAACACAGTGATACACACATATCAACCACTGGTACTGAAGAAGATCGATTTGTTTTGTCTTACAAGGAAAAGAGTGGCAAAGAAGAAGAAAAAAAAAAAAGACAAGTGATTTCAAAGAAAGGATATGATGAGTAAAAGAGTGGCAGAGAAAAAACAAAAAGACAAGTGATTTCAAAGAAAGGATATGATGAGGAAAAGAGTGGCTGAGAATAACAAAGACAAGTGACTTCAAAGAAGGGATAAGAGTAAAAGAGTGGCAGAGAAAAAACAAAAAGACAAGTGACTTCAAAGAAAAGATATGTCATGAAAGGTCTCCAAGAAGCAGAAATGAAACAGCGAGAACATTTTGGAAAACGCATATGTCTTTCTTAATGGCAGTCATTTAGGAACTGTTTTCACAGGTACACTTTCTTCACTTCTCTGAGAAAAACAAATAACATGGAACAGAACATGTATCCTGAGTGAACTGTACTCGTATACTAGAATGTTCATGAACATGTACATGTTGGCAAAGAAACTTACAATGACAAGAAGAGAAATATACACTGAAAAACGGTCACTTCAAAGGTCCTAATAGGACAACAAATCAGTGGGATACACACACCTGTAAAAGCACTTTCACTCCCAGCAGCAAGTTAATGTACAAAGTGTATGGAAGATATATACATTAATGAAACAAAAACCAACATTGTCATTAACATTCAGATACATGTCGTGGACAGCTAACAATCCTGAAATCAATACCTACGAAAAGAGGGGGAAAAACAAATATGACTAACCCCAATTGCCTGCAAAGTAACACCTAATAGAATCACCACAAAACATGAAACGTTTCGTCCAACAAACTTCAATAACTTCTTTGTGTTTTCTTATTTTCTCCTTTCTTATCAAGGACCTGATATAATAATTGCTGTCATATTTCGGTCATTATGAAAAAATGTCAGCCACATTGAGATAAATTTGGGAACCAAACAAAACAAATACCTGTCTGAAAAAATGAACAATAGTAAAGAGAAGCAAACCAAATAAGAACTCTGAAACTTATTACTAGGTAGCTGCCACCCAACCAACCATAGCCTCTTTCTGTTGTTTAAATATTTTTGATCCATTCTTCAAGTCTGGTAACTGAATCATGTGCTCCCAAACCAATATTCTGGACACATCATGCTATTTCAAAACACAAATATGTGCCTATCATGTAGATAGAAATCCAAAATGATTAACTGTCAACATGACTTACCTGCTGGTAAACATTCAGACAATTAAAAAATGGATAAGGTGGTATCTGATCAGTGGTGCAGTACAGACCTTCTTAACAACACAATTTCTCTTCAATAAATAACTAGTTTCCGCATCAAACACTCTTCTTACAAAAGGTATTCAAGTTAAAACATTTTTACATTACATACAGTAAAAATTTACCAATCTTTATCATAAATGTGAGAAAGTTCAAGCTAAAAAATGTAAAAAACCCACAACCAAACACTATCTATTTTCTCAAATGATCTACTTGGCAAAGAATATAGCATAATTTTAGAAAATTTCTTTTTTAACTTCTACAATTTCTCTACTGTGAAAAGTCTTGTCTTTGTTAATATGCACAAAATCTAATCTCCCAACTAAATGACAAAGTTTACTAATGTTGATAAAATAAAAATGAAACACTCTGTACAAAGTACAGCTTTAATTTCACACATAGACACACACAACTTCATTACTTGTAATTGAATTGATGACAGACTGAGTAGGTCAACAGTGCAGGCGTCATTTCACACACCTACTCACTTTAAATCATTTTTCCTAAACCTGATACAAGAGGTATAAAAAAAAAAAAAAAAAAGAAAAGAAAAAAAAAGCTATACTATATAATTCCCACACAAAGACACGACAAATTTCTAAGTTATGAAAACAACAACAGTTATGTTCAGTTCAGATGCACGCTATATGTATTTTCCCCCAAAACACCTCACATACGCGCTGTCCACAACACGCTGCCATCCAGCTCATCATCTGATGTCAATACCACTCGTTCACCACTGGCAAGCCAGTGACATCATCCAGAGACACAGAGAGAAAGGGTACAGCAGACAGGCCATCATTCCCGTCCTGCCTCGTACCCAGGGTAGAAGTGGTTGAGCACCTTGGTCAGAGGGGCGTTGGGGGTCATGGGCATGTCTTTGGGTAACTCTGTGCGGCAAGCTGGGCAGGAGTAGACCTCCGCCTTGAACGAGCGTTTGATGCAGGGCTGCACCGAGAAAACAAAATGCATGAGTACGTGTAAACTGTACAATGGAAAGGAAAAAAAAAAAGAGTTAAAAAAAGGGTAAAAATCTAAACCACAAAATCATGCACATTATTTTGGTTTGAATGAAACCTTCAGGCTCATAATGAAAAAACTGTTGTTCATGTAACTGATCTGTTTACCCCTAAACATTGTTAATTGTAACAGGCACAGTCAAAAATAGTCATCTGAAGCAATAAAATAGTAGTAATCACAGGTAAATTAATGATGCAATAAAAAGCATCAAGAGTACTTGTAATCAGCAAGACACTGATACCAGAAACAGAACACACTTTGTTGCAGCAGCCCAAATAGTCAAATGCAGCCAGTGACTGTGCTGATGCTTTGTGATAAGTGCAAAGCACTGGATCAGAAACAAATCTTCTTCTTCTTCTTCTTCTTCTGCATTCACTCGTATGCACTCGAGTGGGCTTTTACGTGTATGACCGTTTTTACCCAGCCATGTAGGCAGCCATACTCTGTTTTCAGGGGTGTGCATGCTGGGTATGTTCTTGTTTCCATAACCCACCGAACGCTGACATGGATTACAGGATCTTTAATGTGCGTATTTGATCTTCTGCTTGCATATACACACGAAGAGGGTTCAGGCACTAGCAGGTCTGCACGTATGTTGACCTGGGAGATCGTAAAAATCTCCACCCTTTACCCACCAACTGCCGTCACCATGATTCGAACCCGGGACCCTCAGATTGACAGTCCAACACTTTAACCACTCGGCTATTGCGCCCATCGAAACAAATCAAAACTACTACTTTTGAAATTTGTACTTCAAACAGTCACGTACTTTACTTGAGACAGTCATGGCATAATCTGACATGAAAGGTATAAATTACATCTAAATCTTAAGAGAAAATAGGTATGATCTAATAACTCACTGTCAATTACAAGAAAGATTCTAACCATCACAGCCAATATAAGTCAATAGCTCTGATACACAGATTGATAAAGAAATTATGTGTGTCACAGTCTCTTCACAGCACTGTACGATAGTCGTGTCTGACTATGACCATCAGAACAGCCGAGGAGGCAACTGCTGTCCCAACTATCTGGGCTAGAATCTGATTTTAGTGGAGATTGTCTAGCCCAAGCACTGCCCCCCCCCCCCCCCCCCCCCCCCCCCAAACAATGGAAATGCTCTTCCAATGAACCGTTTCCCGGTTTACCAACCTTGCAGAAATTGTGTGAACATTGGAGGGTGACAGGCTTGTAGAGAATTTCCTGGCAGCAGATACACATGAACAGGTCCTCCAGATGCTGCAAGAATTTCTGCACAGACACAAAATATTCAAATTAACTATTCGTGTCATGTGCGAGTTTTCAGTCTGCTATCATGTAAAGAGAGTGTGTGTAAATCTGCCCTGGAAAAGGGTTGTTGAATCTTAAAAAGAATGTAATATATGCATTAAAAGAGGTAAGTGTTTCATTTTTTGTCAGGATGAAGATGACTGCTGGTGAGACAAGGTGTGTTTTTTTGTTTGTAATGTGTGTCAATTTGCACCTTCATAAAAATAACTAATAAAAGAGAGAGAAAAAAACAACACAAAAACATGAAAAAGCATTTCATAATCATGGACAACTTGACATAATACACACTACAATTGTCAGTGACTCAATTTGTCCTGTATCAGTTTTTATGTAGCCTTTGTATTACTCTAGCACAAGGTGTGTTCTCCACCCCTCAACTGTCCACTGTGTGTGTGTGTGTGTGTGTGTGTGTGTTGGAGGGTGGGGGTGGTGGATGGGTATGCAGTGGAGGAGGGGCAAAAATCTGTTTACCTTAAGGTGTGCTCCAGATGACACAAGCAAAACAGTGTGCTCCATATGACACAAACTAAACATGAACCGCAAGAAGAGACAGTAAAAGATCAGAGACCTGTTTGCCTTCAGAGGTGTGATTCACATGAAAAACAAAACAGAGTTCTCCAGATGACACAAACAAAACAGTATGATCCAGATGACATAAACAAAACAGTGTGCTCCAGATGACACAAACAAAACACTGGTCCAGATGACACAAACAAAACACTATGGTCCAGATGACACAAACAAAACACTATGGTCCAGATAACACAAACAATCCAGATGACACAAACAAAACACTGTGGTCCAGATGACACAAACAAAACACTATGGTCCAGATAACACAAACAATCCAGATGACACAAACAATCCAGATGACACAAACAAAACAGTATGCTCCAGATGACACAAACAAAACAGTGTGCTCCAGATGACAAACAAAACAGTGTGCTCCAGATGACACAAACAAAACAGTGTGCTCCATATGACATAAACAAAACAGTATGGTCCAGATGACACAAACAAAACAGTATGGTCCAGATGACATAAACAAAACAGAGTTCTCCAGATGACACAAACAAAACAGTATCGTCCATATGACACAAACAAAACAGTATGGTCCAGATGACACAAACAAAACAGTATGCTCCAGATGACATAAACAAAACAGTATGGTCCATATGACATAAACAAAACAGTATGGTCCAGATGACACAAACAAAAAGTCCAGATGACACAAACAAAACAGTATGGTCCATATGACATAAACAAAACAGTATGGTCCAAATGACACAAACAAAACAGTATGGTCCAGATGACACAAACAAAACAGTGTGCTCCAGATGAATAAACAAAACAGTATGCTCCAGATGACACAAACAAAACAGTATGCTCCAGATGACATACACAAAACAGTATGGTGCAGATGACACAAACAAAACAGTATGGTACATATGACACAAACAAAAAGTATGGTCCAGATGACACAAACAAAACAGTGTGCTCCAGACAAAGCACAAGAAGAAACAGTAAAAGCCAGAGACCTGTTTGCCTTCAGAGGTGTGCTCCAGAGCGTCATTCCACAGCTTCTGGTTGACAGTGTCCTCCCTGATCAGCTTCAGGACTTCCTTCTCCACAGTGTACCCCACCGTCTTCGCCTTCTTCTTCTCCTTCTCCACTGGGGGCGCTGCAGCAGGAAAAGAAACAGTGGTCACTAAGGAAATGGGACATCCTCAACTGAACAGGGAAGTAACAGTCACAAAAAGGCCAGCGGGACAAGGGGGAGGTTATCTACTTCCGGGAGGTTATCGACCGTAGTTGCTTTCGTTTTTTCCGCATAGGCAGATAGTAGTTTGCACAGGTATGTCAGACCCCTGCCGGAGTCTGCACTATTTGGGTCACGGTTAAGTATGTGTAATTAAAGAGAACTTTTCTTTGTCAGAGGACTGAAATCACTGAACTAATTTTGTTTGTCGGAGGTCTGAAAATTACTGCGATACTTTTCCTCGCAACAGTTTTTTCTCACAGCGTTCAGAAATATCCCCATACATGACATCATATCTGCATGGCAGATGCCTGACCAGCAGCTTAACCCAAAAAGCTTAGTCACGCCTTTGAATGCGCACACTAATATTTTGT
This sequence comes from Babylonia areolata, assembly GCF_041734735.1. Lineage (NCBI taxonomy): Eukaryota > Metazoa > Mollusca > Gastropoda > Neogastropoda > Buccinidae > Babylonia > Babylonia areolata. The sequence goes on along the minus strand of NC_134894.1, from coordinate 46,271,059 downwards.
GTACCTATCAGGGTGAATTTCTTCTACTGAATTTTGCAAGAGGGCAACACTGATGTCGCCATGTATTCATTTTCAGTGCACGGAGTGCATGCTGCACACTGGACATATAAGTTTTTTTGTGTCATCCAAATGACTACACTCTCAGTTTGACTCTCCTAATACCAGAGAAAGTGCAAGACCATGATTCAAACCCAGACTCTTGAGGACACTGTACTGGCAGATAATCGTCACAACTGTCACTGTCCAGGGAAAGGTAACAATCACAAAGAAGTTTCCTTCACCAGAGGAATGAAATCACTATGATACTTTTCTTTGTCAGAAGACTGAATTCACTGTCATACATTTGTTCGATGCCTGAAATAACTATAATACTTTTTTTTTTTTTTTTTTATCAAGGATTCAATTCACTGTTACACTTCTTCCTCAAAGGATTGAAATTTGCTGTAATACTTTTACACATCAGAGGATTGAAACTGCCATGATATTTCTGTTCATCAGAGGATTATTATCACTGTGATGCATTTGTCTGTCAGTGGACTTAAATCACTGTAATACTTTTCCTTCTCAGAGGACTGAAACCACTTATTTCCGTTACGTAAATCAAACAGCTCAAAACAACAATTGTCAGTTGTTTTAACTAAGAAACACTAGTCAGTCATATCAATTGTTTATGTCAAGCCTAAGAATTTTTTCACATACATCTGGGATTCATAAATGGCAACTGTGTTTTTGCAAATCGTTTTTCTTCTTTCTTTTTTTTTAACAGCAGTTACATAATCAGATCACAAAGAACTGGAGTCTTGAAACTGTGTTGAAACAACTGAAGAAAAATCTGTTTGATCCCATCTGACAGGAAATGATAGAAATTAAAAAAGTGAGGCTTTAAATCTGGAAGTGCCCAAATCACAGGCAGCATCAACTTACATTCTGCTTTTCTCTTGCGGCCACGTTTCTTTGGTGTCGGGTCTTCTTCAGATTCGTCAGAAGTTGATGCCTTCGTTTTCTCCTTCTCTTTCTCTGCCTGACTCTCCAGATAGCCCTCAGGGTACTGCACAACATGAAACATGTCCACACCAACATCTGAATGATGTGTACTGTACTGTACTGTATTGTATTACTGTTTTTGTCACAACAGATTTCTCTGTGTGAAATTCGGGCTGCTGTCCCCAGGAAGAGCGTGTCCCTACACTGAGTGCGCCACCCATTTTTTTATATTTTTTCCTGCCTGCAGTTTTTATTTGTTTTTCCCATCGAAGTGGATTTTTCTACTGAATTTTGCCAGGGACAACCCTTTTGTTGCCGTGGGTTCTTTTACATGCGCTAAGTGCATGTTGCACACAGGACCTTGATTTTTCATCTCATCTGAATGACAAGCGTCAAGACCACCACTCAAGGACAAGTGGCGGGGGAGAAACTACTGGCGACTGTGCCGTGTTTCGAATCAGTGCGCTCAGATCTTCTCGCTTCCTTGGTGGACACGTTTCCTCTAGGATACCACTCCAAATGTGCATGCATTTATGAAGATTTAATGCCCTGCATCATGACCAATAGCAGTGAGCATTTCTTTGTGCAGTAAAGATTAGTGGCTAAGTGGCATGCTTGGATCTCCAGATATTTCTAAGACACATAAAAAAAAAACAAATAATGCTCTAAATTCAGCTGATAAAATAATACACAGATTCTGCAAAGACATTTCTGTTTCTTTGGGGTTTTTTCTTCTCAAAATCTGCTCACAATCACTAGTTCTGCTTGATGCTGCTTTGGGGATACAATAACAAATTAACATTCTGCGAAACCAGCCTACCATGCTAATCCCTCTCATTTTCAGGAACTAAACCCACTACAATCATGGACACAGCGCATTTTCCAGAACGTAAGGGAAAGATATGATGAAACAAACAGAATTATATAACATATTTATCAATCAATGAAATGTCCAATCGAGTTAATAAAGTACAAAGACCAATAAATAAAAAAAACCACAAAAAAACAGCATACTTTCAGTGAACAAAAGAGAAAAAGAAAAACTAAAATAAATACATTTATAAAACATTTTTCAGATAATCAGTTCAAAAGATATATGCACTAAGATGAATAAAATCTGGCCTTTCTACTTTTATTGCCTTTTTTTTTTTTCAGTGATGTGCAGTGCAAACCATTACTTCAGACACACTTACCACTTTATTGATTGTCAGGGACACACTGACCACTGTGATTTTCAGAGACAAACACCAGCTGACATGAATGTGGAGTGGTGACCTTGCAGTTAATGCACCTGCCAGAGAAGGGAGACAATCTGAGCACGCAGGATCAAATCCCACACTTGCCAGTATTTCTTCCCCTCAACAAGACCTTGAGTGTTGGTCTGGATGCTAGTCATTCAGTCAAAATGATAAACTGAGTTTCCATGAGTAGCATACATGTAGCACATGTCCGTCCAAGGGAAAATTCTGTAGAAAAATCCGCTTTGATATAGGGAAACAAATAAACACACTTGCAGAAAAAAAAAAGGGAAAAAAGAGTTGCACAGCACTGTAGCGGGGTGAAAAGTCTGTATTTCACGCACAGAAATCTGTTGTGACAAAAAAAACCCAATAACAATACATGTTAGGTTTGGAGAAGGAGAAAACAAATATGCTTGCAGGAAGGTTAAAAAAAAAAAATTTTTTTTTTTTAAAGGGTTAGAAAAAAAAAGGGGGGGCGGGGTGTTGCACTGTAACACACTCTACCAGCAACATGCTCTTTTTCTTCTCTGTTGAGTATCCACAATCTTATCAACATGCTGATCTTTTTTCTCCCTGGGGGCAGCAGCTGGCATTTCATACAAAGAAAGAAACCCGTTGTGACAAGACGTGATAACAACACAAAGGTAGGCAGGTATGGAGAAGAAGAACACACCTGCATGGTGAGGCCCAGCTGTTCAATGCGCTTCTTGCCCTCCTTGGTCCAGGGGGCAGGGGCAGGGTCGTCACGACGCAGCAGGTAGCGCCACACCAGAAACCCAGACTTCCCTTTCTCTGCCCAGTACTTGACGATCTGTCAACACCAGCATGGTTCATCACCGTTAACATTTCATCACAAGTAACTTTATGTTATCAGTACTGAAACAAGTTTGTGACTAAATAAAAATATCAATGTTTACAAAGGACTTCATTGCAACTGCAAGTTAAAAAGAAAAAAGAAAAAGAAAAAAAAAAAGCCAGCATCAGACAGAAAAAAAAATGTAAAGGTGTGTGTTTGAGTGTGTTTGCCCATGTTATACAGTGTGTATTTTCTTGCACAAAAGGGATAGCCAAGGATTTTCATGTGTCAGATTCAATGTCAGTTCATCAGAAATTTTCCAGTCTGAACGACTATGCATGTGTGTACATCTGAAATATACAAGTCCTGAAGACAATGCAGGTGTTATTTTGAATGGTCAGTACATACAAAATATTTTTGTCCAAAAGATTATGCATGTGTTAGTTTCAATGGTGGGCACTCCTGAAACACTCTGTCCACACACCTTGTAAATACCGTCATATCTGTTGCCCTCCTCAGGAGCGTACTTGGAATGTTTGCGACCTTTACAGTTGCGGACCACTCTCACTGGTTTACCCCCTTTCCAGTCAGAAGCCTCGGCACCGTTCTTGCTGTTGATGGCCACGTTGCAGTTCTTGGCAAGCGCCCTGTGCATCACACACGCCGACGTCGGGCATCACACAAAAATCAGACGTGCACACCTCTTCACAAGAAAAGAAAATTGTTAGAAAATGGAGAGCTGCTTTCACGGTCACAACGCAGAAAAAAATCCACTCTGATTTTAAAGCTAAAACAACTGCAGACAGTAAAAAGAAAAAGAAGAGGAACTGAACTGTGGTGGCTGTGCTCTCCCCAGAGAGAGCAGTCCAAATTTCACAACAAAAATCTGATTGTGACAAAAGTGAATACTACATATTGGCTCACAAAACAGACACAAACTATGCCTGTCCTCACACATTACCCCACATCACACACCACTTAAAATCTCTGTGTGTGTGTGTGTGGAGTCAGTGAAGCTGACAGAGAGGGAAAAGAGATACATTAAAAAATTTCATTCTGAAAGGTTTAAGAACTATGCTATAAGATGAAGTAACTGAGCTACTAAAGCAACATAGATACACTTCCTTCCACCACAATGACAACAGACAAAACACATACACATGCACACAAAAAAAAAACAACAACAACAAACATCGCAAAGCTTTTAATACTTATACAGTAAACCTTATCCCTGCCTGGCTACCTAGTTTTTAGTCAACAGCGATACCTCCTCGAGTAACTGAACTGAACTAGTCAACAGTGAACAATGCTATGAACCAACAAAAACAAAGTACCCATTCCTTGAACAAAAAGCAACCCATTCCCTGCAGCTCACCTCCAGAAAGGAGTAACGGGAATAACTAAGACTTACTTGTTCATTCTGGTCAACTTCTGATCACACGACTGCTCTGCTGTGCGTTTATTTCCAGACAAGTCGCGACCACCGCTGCCAGTGTAATAGAATTCATCTCCGTTGTCCTGTACAAGATCAAATAAATCCCGTCATCAGACTGTTGAAGACTGAACAGGCCCTGTCAATATTAAATAGTTCAAGAATACTGTTCAAGATTAAACAGGCCCTGTCATCATTTTTCTGTTCAAGATTTAAACAGGCCTCGTCATTATTAATAATAATAATAATGGATACTTATATAGCACACTATCCAGAAATCTGCTCTAGGTGCTTTACAAAAACGCTTTTGTTAATAACATAAAATATTATATCTATGTTACATACACACACCAAAATGTGACTAGACACACACGCACACACACACATTCTGTTAAGACTGAATAGATCTCAGCATAATTTTACTGTTCAAAAATTGAATAGGTCCCACAATTATCATTTCTGTTCATGACTGAACAGGTCCCATAGTTATCATTGTTCAAGATTGAACAGGTCCCATAATTATCATACTGTTCAAGATTAAACAGGTCCCATAATCATACTGTTCAAGATTAAATAGGTCACATCATTATCATACTGTTCAAGATTGAGCAGGCCCTGTAATTATCATACTGTTCAAGATTAAATGGGTCCTGTAATTAATTATCATACTGCTCAGATTGATTAGGTCACATCATTATCATATTGTTCAAGATTGAAATGGCATCGTCATTATCATATTGTTCAAGATTGAAATGGCACTGTCATTGTCATATTGTTCAGGATTGAAATGGCATTGTCATTATCATATTGTTCAGGACTGAAATGGCATTGTCATTATATTGTTCAGGATTGAAATGGCATTGTTAATATCATATTGTTCAGGATTGAAATGGCATTGTCATTATCATATTGTTCAGGATTGAAATGGCATTGTCATTATCATATTGTTCAGGATTGAAATGGCACTGTCAATATCATATTGTTCAAGACTGAATGGGCCCCTCTCCTTTCATACTGAATAGGTCCCTTCACCATTATACAGTCCATAACTGAACAGGTTCCAACATTATCACATTGTGTGTGTGTGTGTGTGTGTGCCATGGAAGCTGCGATACATAGACTAGAAATGAGTGTGTGGATGAGGGGGGTAGAGGAGGTGCAGGGTAATGTGTGTGTGTGTGTGTGTGTGTGTGTTGGAGCTCATGTACGTTTATATGTATTTGACTGTGCTTTCATATCTGTGAAACTGCATGTTTGGTGCATATCTGTTATGCATGTGTGGGTGTATGTGTGAATGTGTGTCTTCATGTTTTACATTTATTTGCTTATTTATCATCATTGTTGTCTTATTTATTTTTTTATTTTTTTTTATTATTATTATCATTATTACTACCTTTTTTTATATCATAATTATTTATTTATTTATTTATGTAAGCTTATCTATTATTTATTCACCTTTTTTTCTTTTTTTTTCCCCTCAAGGCCTGACTAAGCGCGTTGGGTTACGCTGCTGGTCAGGCATCTGCTTGGCAGATGTGGTGTAGCGTATATGGATTTGTCTGAACGCAGTGACGCCTCCTTGAGCTACTGAAACTGAAACCAACACTATCATACTGTTCAAGACTGAATATGCCTTATCATTATCATACTGTTCAAGATATAATAGGCCTGGTCATTTTAAACTGTTTAAGATCGAACAAACCCCCTTTTTTTTTTCATTTTTCATAGACACCAAAACACACAAAAGAAAATTCTACAATCAATACTGACGCCACATTTCCTTTGAAAACATAAATCAAAACTAAAAACAATGACAAAAGACTGAACTCTGAAGCAGACTACATCAACCACCCCACACACCAGCTTCAGGGGAGCCAGCGTGAATCAGCCTGAAAAAAAATCAAAAATCAAAAATAAACCCACCAAAGCATAAGTCATAAATGCAACAAAGTCTACAACTCACAGCATCATCTTCATAACCCCCAGACAAGACGATGGAGAAAGCACCATCATCCTCCCTCCCATGAATGCCAGCCACATGAGGTCTGTGCACACCTGCCTCGCTCACCTGGAACAAACACCATCAACACTCACCTTTGTGAGCAAAATCAATCTACCAGTCAATAAAAAAAAAAAAATAAAAAAAACCCACATACATTACCATCACCTACTGGTGCAGACTCTGGCAAGGGTAAAAGAAAAAAAAAAAAAAAAAAAAAAGCATCACTCGCCAACATAAGATTTACACCACCAGCCATCGATTCATACAATATGATACAGAACGAAATAAGAAATAACGTTCAGAAATAAATACGAGATACGATATTCAATCAAAAAACATTCACATATGAACCAATATTAAGGCTCCAAGAATACCAGCAGGAAGGGGGCGTGGGAGGGGGGGGTGGGGGGGGGTGTCCAGGGTTTTTTTGTTTTTTTTAAGTCTTTTTTTTTTTTTTAATGAAGGTTTTGTCTCATTAGAGTATCTCAACTGTCTCAAACTGCTGTTTTTTTTGTTGTTGTTTCTTCTTGGAGAAGAATAAAAAGGAAATTTTCTATCTAATATTACGTTTAAATAACATACTTACCGTGACCCAACTAGTGCAGACTCCGGCAGGAGTCGGACATTCCTATCCTGTGCAAACTACTATCCGCCTATGCGGAGAAAACGAAAGTACTACGGCCGATAACCTCCCGGAAGTAGGTAACGTCCCCTTTGTCCCCCTGGCTAGCGCCCTCTTTTGACGGCAATACGCCATCACCAGTGCAGCGAGCAGGGAGAACAGGAAGCCTGACTGCTTGATAAATGAGATATGCTCAGCAGTCAAGTACTGACTGAAATGATCAATGAGAGGCACGAAACAATGACAAATGCTAATCATCGACTGCAAGATGATTTCAACGCCAACACTGACCTGCACCCTGAATTTCCACATTGTGCCGACTTCCACCCCGGGTATGGGGCCGTAGTGGTTGGAAGGCACAATGGTGCACTGCTTGGTACGTCCCACACATGCCATGCCCTGGGTGACACATCAGTGTTCAGTAATCAATGTATTGTACACATATATCTGTTCCTGAAAATTCAATATCCTGTGTCAACCTTTACAAAACAGCATTGAGAAAAGAAAAAAATCAGCAAGAAAAAAAAAAAAAAAATCAAATCAAATCAAATAAAAATTAAAAAAAAAAAAATACTGACTGGAAGTATTTACACTGAACATTACCTTTTACGAGAAATAACAACACAGCATTATTACTTTTTTTAAGTAATAAAATATAATAATAATAATAATAATGACTGGAAGCATTTACACTGAGCATTACCTTTTCCGAGAAATAACAACACAGCAATGAGCATTTAACATGTGATACAGAATTTACACAAACAGAAATTCTCACACGTACAAACACTCACCTTGAAGCCGCCACACTGGTACAGAATTTTCCCCACACATACAAACACCTTGAAGCCGCCACACTGGTACAGAATTTTCCCCACACGTACAAACACTCACCTTGAAGCAGCCACACGGGTACAGACTTTTCCCCACACGTACACTCACTCACCTTCAAGCCGCCACACGGGTACAGACTTTCCCCACACGTACAAACACTCACCTTCAAGCCGCCACACGGGTACAGACTTTTCCCCACACGTACAAACACTCACCTTCAAGCAGCCACACGGGTACAGACTTTCCCCACACGTACAAACACTCACCTTCAAGCAGCCACACGGGTACAGACTTTCCCCACACGTACAAACACTCACCTTCAAGCAGCCACACGGGTACAGACTTTCCCCACACGTACACTCACTCACCTTGAAGCAGCCACACGGGTACAGACTTTTCCCCACACGGGTACAGACTTTTCCCCACACGTACAAACACTCACCTTCAAGCAGCCACACGGGTACAGACTTTCCCCACACGTACAAACACTCACCTTTCCCCAGTCCCTGCTGGAAGAGCTGGTGGCAGAGGCCATCTTAGATTTCTTCTTGCTCTCCTTCAGCTTCTCCCCTGCCTTCACCACTTCGTTTTCATCACGCTTACATTTTGGGCAATACCTGCAACATCAGCGTCTCATGTAGCTGCAGAGATTTCCAAAAAAATTTTTTTCGTATACCTATGCTGATAACAATCAGTGAACGTTAACAACGATCTTACAAATTTGAATGCAGTGAAAACTTTTTATTACTGTCCCTCATATTTCATTTGCAGCTATTTTCACTTCAAAATTCAGGCCCTCTAAATCTCAACCAATGCGGTTTTCTGATGAGAAAAATATACAACAATGCCTCTTTGAAACAAAGTGATCCAAGCTCCCACAAGCATTCACCTGGGATATGAAATTTCACCGTCGGCTTCAATACAACCACATAATTTAGAAAAATATAAAGCAAAATATACAATGTAATAGATATCATACGGGTCCTATCCACAATGCATCACAATTTTTTTTTCCACAAAATCTAAAACATGTCAGTGAATTCAACACCAACACAGACAAAAAAAGTCAGAAAACAACTAAATCACTAAATGTGTGAAGACAAAACCAGCAAAGCGGAACGAAAAACAATGAAATCTGTGAGCATACATGACAACATCTTAAATACACTGCTGAACAACAAATCTACAACTAAAAGAGCCACAAAGCAAAAACCCAACAGAAAATAATGTCCACAAAAGCATGACAAAGTCAATGATGCTGCCAAAGATCACTGACTTTGTGATGCTTTCATGGACATTACATGCTATTGTGAGCGCTTGTTGGCCGCCTACGTCCCAGAAAGGGCAACAGAAGTAGGTAGGTGAGGTGAGGGACGAAACCATGACATACCAGTCATCCTCCTCAGGTACAGTCAGCAGAGGAGGGTCGAGGCATCCCAGATGATACGCCTGCTCGCACTCGTCACAGATCAGCTGTTTCTCAGGCTCATGCTTCCCTCCACACTCACAGCACGCACAGTGCTTGCAATTACGACGAGGATTGTCTTTGCAGAAATCGCACTCTGGTTTGTTCTGACCTGATACCAAACCAATATTTTGAATAATTAATGTTGGAAATAAACACAGTAGTTAATCTAATAATAAAACAAGTGACCTGTAAAATCGAACAAAGAGAGAATGAAAGAAAAATGAGTATCACAATATATGAATAACATGAACTCATTGAGATTCTTATATATAAAGAAAGGAAGAAAAAACAACCAGTTCCATGAATTGTTACATAAATAACCAATGATAATCAAAATAAATGGACAACTGAAGAAGAAACCTCAGATAGAGGCCTTCTGAAGGACAGCAAACCGAGTACAAACGTTAACAGCATTTTGTGGAATGATAGCATTGGGACTGTTTCTAGGCGGTGTCAAACATAAGGACTGATCCATACTATACTACATGTACTTTCAAACAAACAACATAAAAAACAACAACAACAGTTACCAGACCTTTGCATAAAACATGTTAATCAGGTCTTGAACACCTACCATATGTATACTAATACATCCTACAGACCAAACACTCCACAGACACACATGATATATAATTCAAACACTCCATAACTCGCAATGGATGATGTCATAAGTACATTCTGCGCATCTCACTCACAAAGTAATTCCGTGTGGAATTACACATGGGCATACATGCACAAACATGTAGAAAACACAAACATATTACTCTGATCCCACAAACAAATAAGGCCCATGAATAGATCTGTATTGTTACACTCACACCCAGCTCCCGCTATGAACACACACATCCAACACAAACACATACCAGCACTGATTCCCACAATCTACACAAACACACCCACACACACACAAATACCAGCACCAGCTCTCACAATCTACACACACACTCAGACCAGCTCCAACAATCTCAACATAATTATACACTCACACACACTGCTAGTGGTACAGTTTTGCCACTGTGGTCACAAAATCTTCCATTATCATTCATGAGTCCATGAAGGTAATAATACCACATTAATCACTCAGCACTGACACAGTCATCAGCAGTGTGTCTTACGTTTGGCAGGGGAAGCAGAGGGGTCCAGCTGGAGGTCCTGTTCTGTCAGCTGTGTGCCGGGTTTCTCTATGTCAAACAGCTCATTCAGAAACAGCAGGCGACAGTTTTCCAGGGCCATCAATTCAGTGCTGCCAGAAAAAATGGTCAACCAGCCATGAGCATCACTGTTTAAAAATCTTCATTCAAAATCTGAACCTGCAAGAAAAGTGCAAATACTAAAAAAACATTACAACAGTAAATAATTTATTAGCATTTGCATATTTTGGCTATATTTTATATTGATGAATTCAGGAAACACTGTTGAAATAACAAAAGATTGAGCAGTTAAGGTCACCTTAAAAATACAGCATTAACCATTCCTCAAGTCAGATCCAGCAGCAAACTTGAAAAAGCAATGTTTGCACACCCACACAACGCAGGCAGTGTCAACGAGCAAGCCACAATAACCCTCATGTACATATCACTACATGCTTCAAATGAGGCAAGCAGTGACCTTGTTTTGGTTTTTCAGAAGACAGAATACATATTTTGACACAAACGTAATAATTCAAACCACACACACACACAGAACATAGTTCACACAGTCAGACACTAAACAAGCAGCTTACCCTATATAGACAGTGGCATACAGCTCAAGCAGCTTACCCTATATAGACAGTGGCATACAGCTCAAGCAGCTTACCCTATATAGACAGTGGCATACAGCTCAAGCAGCTTACCCTATATAGACAGTGGCATACAGCTCAAGCAGCTTACCCTATATAGACAGTGGCATACAGCTCAAGCAGCTTACCCTATATAGACAGTGGCATACAGCTCAAGCAGCTTACCCTATATAGACAGTGGCATACAGCTCAAGCAGCTTACCCTATATAGACAGTGGCATACAGCTCAAGCAGCTTACCCTATATAGACAGTGGCATACAGCTCAAGCAGCTTACCCTATATAGACAGTGGCATACAGCTCAAGCAGCTTACCCTATATAGACAGTGGCATACAGCTCAAGCAGCTTACCCTATATAGACAGTGGCATACAGCTCAAGCAGCTTACCCTATATAGACAGTGGCATACAGCTCAAGCAGCTTACCCTATATAGTGGCATACAGCTCAAGCAGCTTACCCTATATAGACAGTGGCATACAGCTCAAGCAGCTTACCCTATATAGTGGCATACAGCTCAAGCAGCTTACCCTATATAGACAGTGGCATACAGCTCAAGCAGCTTACCCTATATAGTGGCATACAGCTCAAGCAGCTTACCCTATATAGACAGTGGCATACAGCTCAAGCAGCTTACCCTATATAGACAGTGGCATACAGCTCAAGCAGCTTACCCTATATAGACAGTGGCATACAGCTCCTTCTGTGTCCTTGTGTTTTTCTTCTTTGTCACAAGACAGTCGTACCAGAAGCCTCTAGACCGTGCATCTTCATAGTTGTAGTTTGCCATGATTGTCTGCCCTTCTTTAACGTTCTCAAAGGCCAGACAATGACGAGCGCGGGGCCGGATGTGTTTGCTGCTCAGCTCCACTGTCTCCTCCTCCTCATACCTAGGAAGATTCCCAAACAAGTTTAATTTCAAGATCACTTCTTCCTTCATGCATCCTTCTGTTAAGAAGACAAACACAAATGCACAGGACTGATGGCATGATGGCAGTCTTGCCAGATTGTCTGCAGTCAGAATTATATTAATTACCAAGGATGGGGATCAGGAAATACAACAGGTTACATTTTTTGTTTTTAATTTCATTTAACTTTCTCTTTTCTGGTATATATATTGTTTTTAATTTCATTTAACTTTCTCTTTTCTGGTATATATATTCCCTTCTGCATCATTTTTCTTTTTGATGGAAAAAGAAAAAGAAAGGAACAACCTTGTTTGTGACAGTAACTGTTAAAAAAAAACAAAAAAACAAAACAAAAAAACAACACATAAATCTGTCAGCTGAGTTCCTAGTAACAGTCGTATTCAAAAAAATAAAATAAAATAAAAAACAATCAAACCACCAAATTACTATTACTAGTGTTCGGGAACAAGTGTGAAATCAGAACAACTAAAGTGACCATTTATTTTCTCATCTGAATATTAATTTAGTGTGAAAACTTTAAACCTTTAGTCCCTGCAGTCGTCGCTCGGCGGCTTGTATGGAAAACATCACAATCGCCGTGCAGCAACTTGTAGGGAGAACGCTGCTGTCGCCGGTGGGCAACTTGAGCATCAGAGTTAACAAACTTGCGCTACTCTTCAATGAGTAAGACTCAGTCAGTCAGTAAAACTTAGTCAGCACTTCCTGCCACACATACTGGAAACATCTTTCTCATTGATGAACCAACTCACATGCGGTTTGGAGTGATTTTCAGCAGATTTTTAAAATTTAGTTTTAACGATGGCAAGTTGTTCAATCAGTTCAGATTGTTATTAACAGTCTCGCTTTACACCACGCTATACTGGACAGCAAACTGCAAGTCTAATTTAAAGTCATTGGCAGAAAATGATTCTGCTGCTGACAGTGACAGAGATATGGCAGCAAAAAAACCAGTACCCTGCATTCCCACTGGTTGCTCTGCTGCACAGCCGGTTTTCAGCTGTATTGTGCAGCTAAGCCGGCTAGCAGTTGTTAGCAGCTTGATCGTAGCTGGTGATGTAACTTTTGTAAGGGTTAAAAATGTCTACTTTTTTTTTTTCCAAGAGAGATATTGATCTCAATATGATCAAACACTGGACCAAGCTTGTGATAATGAAGACAGAACACCAAGACCCAAGAATCAAATTCATTCCTACCATTTTCTGTTACACTGCTTTATAAATAACCTTGTTTGACCTGGCCAGCTTTTATCATGGGTTATATAAGTTACACTGATAACTATTCTTCAATGACTGGCTGCCAGACCCAAGCTCAACTGTGTAGGATCTATGACTTACTTTCTGTTGTGATCTCAACCTTTGAGAACAGTTCACAATTTCATGTTAATCAAATTAATGCAGTATCTCCACAATACAGTCTACAATCTGTCAGGTTTATAGATCTATTAATCAAAAATCAACAAAACACCACTAAAGAGATTTCTGCCAAATGTCTTCTATCAAGTGAAGTAGTTAACCCATTCACCCCTGGGGAGTTTAGATTAGAGCCAGGACAGGTCCCATCACCATTTTGATGTAGAAAAACTAAGAAAATTTACTGACCAGTTTTTCCTAAAAATTGACATGAGGGGACATAGCCAAAAGTACCAAAGAAGTTAGTTTACTTTGCTTATGGTTTACACATATGTACAAATGCGTAAACCATTAAAATGAGATAGTTTTGACCCCAGAGCAATGCTCAGGCACAGGGCTGAATGAGTTAGAATGACAAAGCTACATGTTTACTTCAAACTCACACTCGCTCATCACAAAAACATCCACTGTATACAAGGTGCATGTATGCACATATGCCATAATGATAACATCACGATCACAAGACTTTGAACTTTAAAAACTCAGCATAACTTATAAGACTGTGCTTTCAGAAATAAACAAATGATACAACACCAGCTTACACAAACAACATTAATCGGAACATTTCTTACCCATCAAACCTAACTTTGTAGATGAAACCATCTGTGACTATAGTTTCACACAGAATGCCTTGCTTCTTCAAGTCATCTGACACTTCCTTCACAAACAGTGAACGGCTGGCTGGGGTATTCCCACTTTCAGCTGTGTTCTCTTTAGAAGTAGAGACTCTCTTTGGAGTCAGCACCGATACCGATTCCATTTTCTGTACACCCTGAGAGCCCCCAGCATCTGGTTCATCCACCTCCAAACTCTTTTCATTGTCCATTTTCACAGGAACGTCACGCTTCGTCGGTGTGTTACAGTTCTCGTCTGTTATTACAGTCTCATTCTCTTGATCACAGTTGTTTCCGCAGTCATCTTTATCACTTTTTTCTTTCAGAGCTGTATCAGTGTTTTCACAGTTTGAGGCAGAACTGTCCTTTGTGTCAACCATTTCCTGTGTTGAAGTTTCGCTCTCTACACTGTCCTCACTGCCCAGCACAGCTTCCTGTCTTGATTCAGCATCAATGTTTGAAGTGGAAGGATGTGCAGAGGAAGATAGCCGCAAGGGTTTTTGATGATGAACCGAAGACCGGTCTCTATAAACTTCTATTATGTTTGCCTCAAACCAGGCTCCCAACAGTGGGTCTCTGGCATCGATGATGTCTCCAACCTGTAGAGGATGAAAAATGTATGTGAAAAGTCACTACTTTTAAGCAAAACACTTTCAAAATGCTTAAACTATATTGAAAATTTTTAACGAAAAATGCTCAAACTGTTTTCTGGAAGTGTAAATATAAACTGCCATGGAAGTGTAAACATAAGTTGCCAATGTCTTCACACTATCTTAAGCATATATTATCTAAGAACATGATGTTCACTGAAAATAAGTGACATAAAAACATTGAGGAACAAAACAAAATTTAAAAAACCATAAAATGAAATAAAATAATTATCTTAAAAGAGCTACATATATATATATATATATATATATATATATATGTATTATACCAGCACTGGCAAGGGCAACAATGTATTTGTCTGATTTTTTCTTTTTAACTAATTGTTTAATACAAAATTGAGTTGGTTTTTATTGTTTGTTTTTTTGTTATTTATGCCAAATGATAATAAAATTTAATTTACAGAGCACAAAAGTTGCTTCTTGCTCCGGCCAACTTATCTATCATTCAATATTCAAAGGAAAGAAACAAAGGACTACTAATTTGTTCACATCATTCGCTTTTGGTCTCACTCTTCTGCCAAAACTTCATGCCCCTCCCCTGAGTCCCAAGGAAAAGGTCAGCAGTCTGAGAGCCAACCACCACCAAAGCTGTCAATTCTCCAGGCCAATGTCTGTACACCTACCTTACCTTGCCCTTGCAACTGTAGTGTTTAGAAAAGCGATGAAACCAAGGGTGGTGATCAGCCACACAGCTTACCTTATAAATATTGCCTTCATCCTGATCCAGACAGACTATTCCACTTGGTCCTTGACTGAACTCCTCATCACTGTCCGGCTGCACACACACACACAGTCTGTACAAAAGTTTCTGCTTCCCACTTAACAACTAATGATCTACATTCTGATTAATAAAAACAACACAAACTTTACTACTTGGATGAGACAGCTTATTAAATCATAAATGAATTATCACTAAACGACTAATGACCTACATTATATGACTAAAAATCATACAATCTTTACTACTTTGATGGGAGAGTTATTATATACAAAAATATATTACATCATAATCAAATGAATTATCACTATCACCACTAGTAAGCCTGCAGCAGACATCGACAGCCCCCTTCCTAAATCTTTGTGAAGCAAAGCCCTGAAATCAACATATGTACTGAACACTCAAATCTTAATAATTAATTTACAAGATTACTCAACAATGTCTCCATTATTCTGTTTCAACATTTACTTCATACTTGTCTCAGGGCTTACTCAGGACATTAAAACCTTTGCAATCCATTGTACAATATATTCATTTTTTTCACTGCAAGTGAAATGTTGGGGAAATTTCTGAATCACAAATGTATCATCAAATGAACAACCTCTTTGTTCTCTTTGTCAGAGAAGTTCTCCTCTGCGCCATCTTTTGTCTTGGATTTGTCCGCAGCCTGTTCAGTGGATTCTTGGTTTGTGCTTTCTGGTGCTAGCTTAATGCGAATCATCAACTGAATGAGATCGTTCAAGCCAACATCATAGTCGAACAGCGTGTATCCATCCTCCAGCTGCACACACACAATCCATCATACACCAACATGAGTAATGTCTTAAAGTTATGATTATCAAAATCAGTTTGTCCAATATCTGTGAGGTCAAATCTTTACATCTTACATTTAAGAAAATAAAGATCCAAAATGCACAAATCTCTACTGATTACTAAGCATCTCTCCTCAATTCCATCTCGGTATGTTTCGTGGAAAGACTTGCAGCCCCTCCAGCTCTATAGGAGCTAGACCTGTTTGAGAAATTAATGTATCATTACCCTTAACTGTTGATGTCCCTTGTTATGATCATTACTACTATACCTGATAGAAGTTAGCAGTATTAAGACTGCTAAAAAAAAAAAAGAAAAAAAAAGAAGAAAGTAAAATATTAATCTAATATCACTTGCCTGGTGCAAACTACTGGCCATAGCCTTGAGTTTGAGACAACAAACTGTGATCCTTCAATAAAGTGTAACAACCATATTTGCAGATCTGTTTACCTTCTAATAGTTCTATAATATTTGGTATATTCTTGTCAAAACAAAGCAAACACACACACACACCCAAAAAAGGTGCTCTCCTCTATTATCATCATAAAATAGTATACCATGCCAAAATCCACTGCCACATAAATGACACATGCAAATGTGTTGTTTCATTTTTTTGCAGATTTCACATTATTATTTGAATAATCATTAGTACGATGACTTTCACTAGTTTCAGTTTTATCCCAGCTGTCTTAGGCTGTTAGGGCCAAGTCTATGACCAAGTCTATGGTTTTTATTCTTTTAACCTCCATTGCAGAAAATAACAGAGTTATGGGGGGGAAAAAATCAAAAGCCCTGTATTTGCACTGTGAAACAAATGTCAGGAATTGATAGAACTCATATCATACGAGTAGGGGTCAATTTGGATTGGTTTGTACGTCTCGTCTGGCTTTTAGAAAATTACATACATCAGACAAATGTGTGCACACAATGTGCACATACATACAAACATATCAATAATTTTTTCTTTAACCAAGCCTAAAATCTGTGCTATCATAGTATGTCTGAAAGCCTAGGAGTCATCTGAATCTGGAAATGATGTTTGGGAAAAAAGACAGACAAGGATGAGAGAAAGGTGTGGGAAGAGTGAGAAAACATGGTCAATAGTTAATTACTAAATTAGTGCCATCACAAACACACACACACACAGTCACACACACAGTCACACACACACAATGTGTCTCAAACACAATCAACGTAAGTTCAGACTTGTTTGGCAACTATTGAACTAGATTACGATACACAGGCCTGACAGAGCACAGTACTGTTACGTCATTGTGGAGGGCTGCTTTAGAAAGTTCTACAAGTAACAACTTGTTACTTGTACAAGCTGTAAGGCGGATAATTCCTGACCCCAAACTAACAAATAGTAAATTACCAAAGAACGATATATCCAAGTGGTTAGACTTTCACTGGTGGGTAATAAGTTCTTTTTTCCTTATTGTGGGTTGAGCCACTTGAGGATTTCCGATTCGTCCGATTTCCCAGGTCAGTAGGCATCCCTGCGAACCTGCAAGTGCCTGTAGTACGATTGCATGTATAAACTGACAATAGAACCCATGTCAGAGTTCCGTCAGTTTATGGAAGTACAGAGAGATCGTGCATGAATCAAACAAAAATCATGGGCAAGTTAATGTTTGCCGTGCAACAGCAGACAGAAGAAAATGGCAAATAGGTCACTCTTCGTTACTGATAATAGTTTTTGGTTCAGCGATTCGCTGATTTATGCATCAAGTCCAGAAATATCTCATGAGGGTTTTGCATGCCTAAAATAAAATGCACGTAGTGTGCATTTCTCCCTAGTGTGGGTGGTCAAAGAAAAATGATCGCCACTTAATATTGCATTCACGTACCTGTTTCCCGCGGAAGAATAGACGCTGATCGCTTGGTTCTGCATCGAAATCTTCGACCAGACGTTTCCTCAGGTCCTCGATCTTAGTCAGCTTTGACAGACTGTCAATTCTGACTGTTTTCTTGCCATCGACCGTCCGAACCTGTATCCACATGGTGCAAACTGTTATAAATGACGGCACGCTAAGTCCCACGTATTCCAAACAAGACACAGTAGCATCAAAACTCCATGTGGAGGGATGGCGGGAAATTGTGGTCATGTGATTGGAACGCTTTTTCGACTTCTAGCCATGAAGAAATAAACAAGGGACGTAACTCGACCCTTCCGTATCAACGCTGCTGATCTGATCTTGACATTTCGATTAATACAATTTATTATAAGTTCATGTGTTCATTCATCAGAAAGAAAAGCTATAGGCTGTAATTATAAGCACACGTGTGCGAACACACACAGAAGGAGAGGGAAGAAAGAGAGTGAGAGGGAGGAAGAGGGAGGATGAGGGGGGGAAGCAACAAAACAACAATCTTGCGGTTGTATTTCTAGCCAGTGTGTGTGGTGTGTGTGTGTGTGTGTGTGATTGGGCTTTTGCTGTCGCTGCATTTGTTTCATCGTCGTTGTCGTTTTGTTCTCGACATGAAATATACACGCCATTTGTGATTTTGGAACAATTTCAGTCTCAAAAAGTCAGTCGTTAAAATGACATCAGCAGAGGGCAAAAAAGGAAGGGAGAGTGGAGGTGAGAGGGTGGGGGGAGAAAGAAAGTAAGTGTGTGTGGGTGGGGGGTGATGAGTGGGGGGCGGTGAGGGGGTTGGGGGGGGGGGAGAGGAAAAGGCTGGCCATGCAGGCCCTTATTGTTTGTGTGTGTGTTTGTGTGTGTGTGTGTGTATGTCACTGAGTGCGCGCGCGCCGGTTTGTGTGTGGACGGTGTCTCGTCAGTGTGTGTCACGGTGTATGTGTGTGTGTGTGTGTGTGTGTGTGTGTGTGTGTGTGTGTGTGTGCCTTGTGTGTGCGTGTGTGTGTGTGTGTGTGTGTGCGAGTGTCAGTGTCACAGTGTGTGTGTGTGTGTGTGTGTGTGTGTGTGTGTGTGTGTGTGTGTGTGTGTGTGTGCAGTGTGTCAGTGTGTGTGTGTGTGTGTGTGTCTGTGCGAGTGTCACTGAGTGCGCGCGCGCGATTTGTGTGTGTGTGTGTGTGTGCCAGTGTGTGTGTGTGTGTGTGTGTGTGTGTGTGTGTGTGTCACTGAGTGCGCGCGCCGGCGCAGGCGGTTTGTGTGTGGAGTGTCAGTGTGTGCGTGTGTGTGTGTGCCGGCCGGTGTGTGTGTGTGTGTGTGTGTGTGTGTGTGTGTGTGTGAGTGTCACTGAGTGCGCGCGCGCGCGCGCGGTTTGTGTGTGTGTGTGTGTGTGTGTGTTGTCCTGTTGTATTACGTTTACGTTCATACCTTTTTCGACTTATTTTTCACCCGGCAGACTCTGAACGCTTCACAGTAGGTGTTCAGCTGTTTGCCTTCCGAACTGATACTCATAATTACAAATGTGTTAAACAGTTCACTGCTTACTTCATACATTGACCTATTAATTTTGTCTTTGGTTTCGGTTTGTTTGGAACAGAAAGAAACAGCCTTCGATAGAAAAAGGAATCAAAAGACAACAAAATAACGCTGGAAGCACTATTTCACTGGATCATCATAGTAATGGAAACATTACGTGCTCAGCAGCTATTCAGCCAATTGTGCGTGTTTGACAAAACCACCGAGTCGCAGTTTAACTTCAGCCACCATTTAATCCGTGTTAAATGAGAGGTAAATTTTGGTAGATGGTGAGGCTATATTCTGTATACTTCAAAATATTTTTTAAAATCATAATATAGTCGATTTGTTACTGAAAGAGTGCGACTGAGGAACGTGATGATGGCAGTGGCCTGGTGATTGACAGGCCTAACTGAGGATCCTCGATCATCGGCCAACATCTTTGTAACTGATATTGTATTCTCACCATTTCGATACTGTATGCAAGGACGTTCCCTGGCAAGTGCAGTGTACGTGTATGATGGTCCCTGCATCCGGCAGTGTTGGGGCAGTTTTCCTGTCCTGTCTGTTAACTTACCCACATTTTCTGCTCCACAGATTATGTTCTGTTTACGTAACTCATTTTCAGGATACAAGGATATGCGCTTTTTAAAAAAAAATTACATTAAAAAAAAAAGCCTGCAGTCGAATATCACGTGATAACGACTGTCGGCAATGTAGTCCTACACTATTCTACCCAGTGAAGATAAAAACAAATAAAAAGAACTATTAAATGTTGTTGTTTCTTATGTCGATTTGTAAACGATTCCTGGAATTTTGACTGGTGGGGTGAATACGTGTAGTGAGGGAGAGAAACGGGGAGGGTGGGGGGGGAGGGGGAGGGGGAGTGACAAAGTACTGACAACGTTTTGGGTTGGTGAGTGGAAAAGATGGGAGTAACAGGCGGGAACTGCAGGTGTCAAGTGGGACGGCCGGGACTTGTTGCACAGATCGCGGGTCGCAGGACAGACTGAGCAGCTTTGGCGTCACCGTTTAGAGCCACCCGGTACAGGCACCGGTGTCACCGGCCCCACCCGTCCGAAAGTCCACTGCTTGCACTGCTCTGCACGGTCGCTTAACAACACACACACACATACACACCCTATCCATCAATCTGTGATCTGTGTGGGCTGTAGGGGACCTGACCAGGGATGAGTGGCCTGGCTGAGGGTACTGCCACTCCCTTAAAACGGTGTGGAAGATAGGAGAGTAAAGAAAGGGGTTCTTGTCAAGCACTACTGATCCTCAGCTGAGGATACTCACCCGGCCCCGGCCACACCTACACGAAAATCCACCAACTATCAATCCTTGAAACACACGCACAGACACACAGACACAGATACGCGCGCGCGCGCGCGCGCAGACACACAGACACACACAGAGACACACTCACACACACACACACACACACACACACACACACACACACACACACACACACACACACACACACACACACACACACACACGAACTGTTCCGGAATTTATCTTCTGTTTTTTTGTTGTTGTTTTTTAACTTCCACTGTCGCTGTAAGGGTTTTTTAACAGTGAATAAAGATATTAAACAACAACAACAACACGTATTTCAAAAAGTGCCAGAATTTTTACTTACACAACTGAGTTCCATACCACAGGAGAAAATAATAGTAACAACAACAATATCCCACCCATGTGTGCACAACACACTCATTCTCACACAACCAGTCGATATTTTCTGTATCACGCACGCACGCACACACACACACACACACACACACACACACACACAGGAAAAGAAACACACACACACACACACACAAAACTGTCGCTTGTACGTGCGCACGTACGCACGCACACAAACACACACGCGCGCGCGCGCGTAAAGGCGCGATGTAAAAAGAATTAAATGAAAATAAAAAGAAAGGAAAATAAAAAATTCAGATTCTCCAAAATTCCACTACTTCCTTCCCCGCCTCCTCCACATCAATTCTGGTTTATGTTCCAGAAGTCGCTGGAAAGATGATCCACTTTTGTGGTGTGTGTGTGTGTGTGTGTGTGTGTGTGTGTGTGTGTGTGTGTGTGTGTGTGAGAGAGAGACTCTCAATAGTCATTATAGACATTCCTCTGCCCTCCTCCAACACCTCACAATTCCCACACACACCCTCTTCATCCCGAAAAAAACAACAACAAATCATTCCCCAACAGTCACACGAATGACGCCCTATGTTCGCTAAGATTCGCCGCGGTGGAGGCATTAGCAAGCTCCCCTCCTCCTCCTCCTCCTCCTCCTCCTCCTCCTCCTCCAACTCCACCGTCTTCCAGATCCTGCCTTTTGCGCACGGAGCTGTCCATGAGCTGCTGCATCACCGTCTGCATCTTCTTCACCTTGTCGAACTCGGGCAGCTCGGGAACCATGTGATAGCGGATGTGCTCGTGGCCCTTGACCTTGAACTTGCTGTTGGCGATCTGGCACAGCCGCTTCTTGATCCAGACCTTGCCTCCTGGCTTGGGCAGGCGTTGGTTTTCGTCCTGTTCGGGAGGGGGTATGGCGGAGGGGGGGGGGGGGTGAGGGGGGGGGGGGTCGTGGGGAGGGGGGCAAATTGACGTGTGTTGTTATTGCTGTTGTTGTTGTTGTTGTTATCAATGTAACCATCATCCGTGTCATACTAGTTGTCGTTTTTGTCATCATCATCATCATCATCATCATCATCATCATCATCATCATCAACACCAGCAGCAGCAGAGGTAACATAACCATCACCATCGTGGTAATCGTCATCATCAAAATCGTCATTGTCATCATCATAATCATCGTCGTCGTCGTCGTCGTCGTCGACGTAGTCAACTTCTTCTCCAGTATCATTTAAGCTCATCACCATGAAACGGTCAACACCGTCTTTCTCACAGTCATCAACATCATTGTCACTAACCATGAGTACAGTATTCTGCTTCTTTATCATCAGTGCTATTGCCTCTTCATCATGAACACACTGAGACAGGAGACAGTAAAATAGGTTGGCAATATTTCCTAGGTAGGTTTTCCTGTTAGTTCCAAACCCTGCCTGCCTACCAAAATCGCCCCTCCCCGCCCTCCACCCCCCCCCCCCCC
Source organism: Babylonia areolata (assembly GCF_041734735.1). Lineage (NCBI taxonomy): Eukaryota > Metazoa > Mollusca > Gastropoda > Neogastropoda > Buccinidae > Babylonia > Babylonia areolata. Next base: position 46,248,257 of record NC_134894.1, on the reverse strand, counting down.
AACGCTCCCCCCCTCCGCCCCCCACCCCCATCCTCTCTCGCTCTCTCTCTCTCTTCGCCTCCATGTTTCAGTCTGTCTAATTTCTCTATTTTCTGTCATTTTGTCTGTCTGCTCCCATCTATCTATCTATCTATCTGCCTGTCTGTCTGTCTGTCTGTCTGTCTATCTCTCTCTCTCTCTCTCTCTCTCTCTCTCTCTCTAATATCAACTCCCCAGCCAATTCCACGTTAACTACATGTCTAGCCCCTGCACACACACACACACACACACACACACACACACACACACACACACACTCCCAGATGATAGTCTCTTTGTGGAACAGCCTGCCCGAGACAGTCACTGAGGCAAACAACCTCAACACATTTAAGAGTAGACTCGACGCCCACTGGGCCAACCTCCCAGTCCTGTACGACCCGGAGTGCAGTCACTGAGCAACATGTAACTAGTGGAAATATAGACATTTACCAAATAGCCACACATGCGGCACAGTGCCAGTTCTATCGAAGGAAAGTGAACAGGCCTAAACGGCCTTCAACACTAAAGTTTCAAGTTTCAAGAGTATTTGTATTTGTATTTCTTTTTATCACAACAGATTTCTCTGGGTGAAATTCGGGCTGCTCTCCCCAGGGAGAGCGCGTCGCTACACTACAGCGCCACCCTTTTTTTTTTTTTTTTTTGTATTTTTCCTGCATGCAGTTTTTATTTGTTTTTCCTATCAATGTGGATTTTTCTACAGAATTTTGCCAGGAACAACCCTTTTGTTGCCGTGGGTTCTTTTACGTGCGCTAAGTGCATGCTGCACACGGGACCTCGGTTTATCGTCTCATCCGAATATATCATGTAAAAGAAGCTCTTACCTCCAGATCCAGCTTGAACCGCCGCAGCTTGGGTAGCTTGAGGTTGAGGCGCACGGGGCTGAACTCGCCGTGCTTGACGTGGAACTGCTTGATGCGGGCCTCCAGAAGCTGCAGGCTGCCCTCAGACGTCTCGTAGTCCTTCAAGGCCGGGCTGCCCCCGTCCGCCAGCAGCTGCTCCGTGAAGCGGTCGTGGATGCGCTCGTTGACGAAGCGGAGGGCGGCGCTCCACCGGTCGTTGGGCACGTGTTCTGGGCGACGGAGCTCCACCTGTACGTGCGTGTTCAGTTGACGTTGGTGGCGGGGGTTGAGAGGTTAACAGTTCAACCGGAACCGGTTTTTTGTTTGTTTGTTTGTTTGGGGATATCTACTCTTTATCTATTTATCTATTCTATTTTTTATTACTTTTACGTTTGTATACCCGTATGGAAAAAAAGTGGCAGTTTGGAGTCTGCATTTATCATTGAGTCCACTTGTCTTGTATCATACAGTTAAGTCCTTCTGGTTAATAGTGGCGCGGCGACCGGTTTTGAATCTTTGGATTTTTTTTTTATTTTTATTAAAAGCATTTAATTTATATTCGTGAAAAGCTAGGAATATAAGAACATAATATTACGCAATGAATTTTTTTAGCGTCACGGTGATAAGCTGTATGTGACTGAAAATAATCATGCAACCCTAACCAATTCCCGCTTAGCGTTCCTGTCAAATTGGTGAATGGAAACGATGGCTGCGAATCAACAACTATTCAAATGCTAATGGAATCAAATAAAGAGTAAGTGATCGATTACGTGCTAACATCAGCGCTTGCGCCTAGATAGATAGATATGAGAGAGAGAGAGAGAGAGGAAGAAAAAAAGAGAGAGAGAAATGTGTGTGTGTGTGTGTGTCTGTGTGTGTGTGTGTCTGTGTGTGTGTGCGGGCGCGCGCGCGCGCGCATAATGTGATCTGTTTTTTCTTTCAGTCTATCATCTTTTGCTCCATTTGAAACAAAAAGATGAAAAGATTTTCACAATACGCTGCATAAACAGTGAACAATCACTGAGAGCCATATATGATAATTACGACAAGACTGTTTATAGTCACATAATTCAATACTTATCAATTTTACCTTGGTTCTGAAGGTTACGCAATCAGAGTTTACAAGAACAAAAACAAAAACAAAAAAAACAAAACCCCGTAATCAATCATTACAAAAAATACCATGGTTATTGGAAGCTGTATATTTCGTCAATACACATTACCTTGGCTGATAGAGATAATGCATTCACACAAAACAGTTGCCATTGGCATTATTTATTACCCTATGCATTTCCACAACAGAGTTGCCTTGGCAAACGAACACTGTGCATTCACACAACACAGTTATCTTGGCGAATGAAGACTATGCATTCACACAATACAGTTACCATGACAAATTAAGACTATGCATTCACACAACACAGTTACTAAAATGAACAACGTGCATTCACACAACACAGTTACCTTGACAAATGAACAATGTGCATTCACACAACACAGTAACCTTAACAAATAAACAACGTGCATTCACACAACACAGTTACCTTGACAAATGAACAATGTGCATTCACACAACACAGTCACCTTGACAAAAGAACACAATGCATTCACACAACACAGTAACCTTAACAAATAAACAACGTGCATTCACACAACACAGTTACCTTGACAAATGAACAATGTGCATTCACACAACACAGTCACCTTGACAAAAGAACACTATGCATTCACACAACACAGTAACCTTAACAAATAAACAACGTGCATTCACACAACACAGTTACCTTGACAAATGAACAATGTGCATTCACACAACACAGTTACCTTGACAAATGAACACAGTGCATTCACACAACACAGTTACCTTGACAAATTAACACTGTGCATTCACACAACACAGTTACCTTGACATATGAACACTGTGCATTCACATAACACAGTTACCTTAACGAATGAATATTATACATTCACACAACACAGTTACCTTGACATATGAACACTATGCATTCAGACAACACAGTTACCTTAACGAATGAATACCATGCATTCACACAACACAGTTGCCTTGACATATGAACACTATGCATTCACACAACACAGTTGCCTTAACGAATGAGTACTATGCAGTTACACTACACAGTTACCTTGGCAAACAAACACTATGCGTTCACACAACACATTTACCTCAGCAAATGAATACCATGCATTCACACAACACATTTACCTCAGCAAATGAATACCATGCATTCACACAACACATTTACCTCAGCAAATGAATACCATGCATTCACACAACACATTTACCTCAGCAAATGAATACCATGCATTCACACAACACATTTACCTCAGCAAATGAATACCATGCATTCACACAACACATTTATCTCAGCAAATGAATACCATGCATTCACACAACACATTTACCTCAGCAAATGAATACCATGCATTCACACAACACATTTACCTCAGCAAATGAATACCATGCATTCACACAACACAGCTACCTTGGCGAATGAAGACTGTGCATGCACACAACATAATTATCTTAGCGAATTAAGACGATGCATGCACACAATACGGTTACCTTGGGGAATGAAAACTATCCATTCTCAGGGTTACCTTGGGGAATGGAGACTATGTATGCACACAACTCAGTTATCTTGGCAAACGAAGACTGCATTCACACAACACAGCTACCATGGCGAATGGAGACTATCCATGCACACATTACGGTTACGTTGGGGAATGAAAACACTCCTTGCACATGGTTACCTCGGGGAATAAGGACTATGCATGCACAACAACACAGTTTCCATGGAGACTATGCGAGCACACAACAGTTACCATGGAGTCTATGCATACACACAACACAGTTACCATGGCGACTATGCATGCACACAACACAGTTACCATGGCGAATGGAGACTATGCATGCACACAACACAGTTTCCATGGAGACTATGATGCACACAACACAGTAACCATGGCGAATGGAGACCATGCATGCACACAACTCAGTTACCATGGTGAATGGAGACTATGCATGCACACATTACGGTTACGTTGAGGAATGAAAACACTCCTTGCACATGGTTACCTTGGGGAATGAGGACTATGAATGCTCACAACACAGTTACCATGGCGAATGGAGACTATGCATGCACACAATACAGTTACCATGGCGAATGGAGACTATGCATGCACACAATACGGTTACCTTGGCGAGTGGAGGCATGCGTTTGGCCGACCCGCTGGGTGGCGTGGGCCCGTCAGAGGAGGCCTGCACCTCCCGCTTGACGTAGCGGCTGTGGGAGGAGCTGACAGCGGAGGGCGGCTTGGAGTCCTTGGATCCCGACATGTCCTCCTGCTCCTCCAGAATCTGAGGCAGGCCCGAGTCCACGATGCTGGTGGCCCTGCCCCGCGGGGTGTCAGGCCCCTTGAGGGGCTTCAGGGCCACTTTGCTGGGTTTGAGATCTGAGCCTCTGGAGTCCGTCTCCTGCTGAGACTTCCTGATGGCCGCTTCCAGGGGCGGCAGAGTGACCCGCTTCTTGATGGCGTCCTCGCTCCCTGACTTGTCTTTGGCGAGAGACGATTTCTTTTGGGAGTCTTTCACACTCCGGGGGCTTTCGCTGTGGATCAGAGGTTTCCTTGGAGTGCCGCCATCCCCAGGGTGTGAGGACCTTCTGGGCGTGCCGTCCCCAGGCAGCGATGACTTCCTCGGGGTCACCTCCCCAGAGAGTGATCTTCTTGGAGTATCGCTGCCGACAGATTCAGCCAGAGAAGGTCTCCTAGGCGGAGCACCCGCTGGCGGCTTTGGTGCGAAAGGACCAGCGGGACCCTTCCCGGGGGTCTTCGTGCTAGGTGGCTGTCCTTTCTGAGGTCCTTCGCTGCTGGTGTCCACCAGCTCCGCCTCGATCATCTCCTTGAGCGACTCCACGATCTCACGGCGACTGCGGGGCTTGCGGCGATTCACCCGGCGCCGGGCTTCCCTGATCATGGCGTTGACGCCGAGGTTGCTCCGGCGGCGGACGTTGGATCTGATCCTGGCTTTCTCCTCCATCAAGTCCTTGTAGATGAGTGTGCCCTCCACGCATGGCTCCACCAGCTCGGCCTTGCCCTGCAGGTAGCGCTCCAACATGTGCTGGGTCTGCAGCTCCTTGCTGGGCAGGCTCTTCGTGGTCTGCCCACACAACCATCGTCATGTCATGGCTTCGTTATCAATACATGCCTGCAAATGGAAAATACCACTGAAATGTTGATGTAGCTGCTTATATTCTTGTTGTCTTGAATCTTGGAGGTTATGTATGTATGCATCAGCGACAAATTTAATTACTTCATTTGGTGTGATATTGGGGAGAGTAGGTATACATCCTCTTTTCGTTCTCAAAGAATTGCTGCTCATTCTACTTGAACAGAGTACAACTCCTAAAAGGAGAGTTTCCTATCAAAAACATATCTTGATGAGGAGTATGAAGGTCTCGTATATATATATACATTTGTACTTTCCTCCCAACTCGAAAATACCAGTGGAATAATCTTGATACCCCTCTTCATATCCAGACAGGTCTGTCTCTTTAGTTTAGCGTCTTTTCACTACCAATATGCCAGATTTATGTAAACGTAACAGTAGAGAAGAAAATATACTCTTTCTAAAAAAAACCCAACTGTTTCTCAGAATCGATGCAATGTGATAAACCTTTACACTTGTAAATCAATTACCCTTCTCTAGATATCAGACCTTTCCTTCTCAATGACTCAGAGTAACGAAGAACTGAATCACCGATTTCAGGGCCCTCTTCTTCTTTTCATTCTTGTCTTTCATCCCGTGTTCCTTTCCCCCATTATCTGCTTAGTACAGGAATCACCACCTTGCGGGCAAACTGTTCTTTGGTCATTTTCAGATATCATTCTCTATTCATCTCCTTTGCAAAGAAACTTGTAGAAGACTAGCATTAAGGAAGAATAATACCAATGTCAGATACTTTCTCCAGCCCCGAGAAATATGTTCGAAATAAATTCCCTGCAAAACAAACAAAACAAAACAAATACAAGAAGAGGAAGAAGAAGTAGAACAACAAAAACATGCATCTCAGCAGCAAATACCACGCCACCTTCTCTCGCAGATCCACTTCGTTTGTCACGTCTTCTTCTTCTTCTTCTTCCCCCTCAACTCTGTGAAGAGTCACTGGGCCGTCGCACAGAAGAACTGTTCACCAGATTCTGTTGCGTGTCAAAACCAGTGTCTCGGAAAATCATGGTTTTCCTGTGCATTCCGCAGTGCTGTCAGTCCATCGTCATTTCGTCGTTTTCTATGTCTTCTGTCGGCATAGCTACACACACACACACACACACACACACACACACACACACACACACACACACACACACACACGAATAAAAATAAAAATAAAAAAAAACACCATCACTCGCCTTGAGAGGAGGCAGGGCCTTCTTCTCCGGAAGCTCCTCCTCGGTCAGCTTGACGTAGAGGAAGTGCAGGAAGGGCACCTGCTGCCCGTACTGGGAGCGCTCGCGCACGGCCAGCTTCTCCACCACGGACTCCTTGAGGATCTGCATGGTCAGCGTGTTGCGCTTGCCCGTCACCCGCTCCAGGTTCTTCACGTCTAACACCAGGGTCTGCCAGGCAAGGAACGGAAAAAAGAAAAAAAAAAACTGGGAAAAATCTTAAATCTATTGTATTTGTATTACTCACAACAGAATTCTCTGTGTGAAATTCGGGCTGCTCTCCCCAAGGAGAGCGCATCGCTACACTGACAGCGCCACCCATCTATTTGTATTTCTTGCCTGCCTGCAATTCTATTTGTTTTCCTATCGAAGTGGATTTTTCTGCAGAACTTTGCCAGTGGCAACCCTTTCGTTGCCGTGGGTTCTTTTACGTGCACTAAATGCATACTGCACACGGGTCCTCGGTGCATCGTCTCATCAGAATGACTAGTGTCCAGACCACCACTAAAGGTCTAGTGGAGGGGAAGAAAATATTGACTGGCGACCGCCCGTGTGATTCGAACCAGGGTGCTCAGATTCCAGTCGTGGTAAAGAGTGGTAACTCTGCTCTCTCTTTATTGTTCATTAACTCACTCAGTACGGCCAGTCCTCTCTTCTCCTCTACACGGACCCCTCGGATGTCCAGTGGGTGTCTCAATGACGCAACCTTTGGCTTCCGTCGTCAGAATTGTGGTATTGTTTGTCAACATTCACCTCTTCAGTATAAGAGCCTTCCGCTTGTAATATTTTGATGGTGATAATTGGGGTGAAACGCTGTCAACATCGTCTCTTTCGCCGTTCGTATGGAGAGAGTTAATCCTTTACTCCTATACTTTTGTGGATTCTTGTCCTTTTTTCTTGTGGCGGGGGGACCGTTCTAGACAAATGACATACGACGATGACAATGATTATGTTTACTGAGTTGAAAGCTTCTTTGCACCACGCCCTAACAAAATAAATGAATGAGTAAATGATAAAATTGTCGATGGTGGTGGTGTTGCTATTGTTGTTGTGGCTGTTGCTGGTGGTGGTAGTGGTAGTGGTGATGGTTGTCTTGTTGTTGCTGTTGGTGGTGGTGGTGGTAGTGGTGATGGTTGTCTTGGTGGTAGTGTTGTTGTTGTTGGTGGTGGTGGTGGTAGTGTTGTTGTTGGTGGTGGTGGTGGTGGTAGTGTTGTTGTTGTTGGTGGTGGTGGTAGTGTTGTTGTTGGTGGTGGTGGTGGTAGTGTTGTTGTTGGTGGTGGTGGTGGTAGTGTTGTTGGTGGTGGTGGTGGTGGTAGTGTTGTTGTTGGTGGTGGTGGTGGTAGTGTTGTTGTTGTTTGTGGTGGTGGTAGTGTTGGTGTTGGTGTTGGTGGTGGTGGTGGTGGTGGTAGTGTTGTTGTTGGTGGTGGTGGTGGTAGTGTTGTTGTTGGTGGTGGTGGTGGTAGTGTTGTTGTTGGTGGTGGTGGTGGTAGTGTTGTTGTTGTTTGTGGTGGTGGTAGTGTTGGTGTTGGTGTTGGTGGTGGTGGTGGTGGTGGTAGTGTTGTTGTTGGTGGTGGTGGTGGTAGTGTTGTTGTTGGTGGTGGTGGTGGTAGTGTTGTTGTTGGTGGTGGTGGTGGTAGTGTTGTTGTTGTTTGTGGTGGTGGTAGTGTTGTTGTTGTTGTTGGTGGTGGTGGTGGTAGTGTTGTTGTTGGTGGTGGTAGTGTTGGTGTTGGTGGTGGTAGTGTTGCTGTTGTTGTTGTTGGTGTTGGTGGTGTTGGTGGTGGTGGTAGTGTTGGTGGTGGTGGTGGTGGTGTTGTTGTTGTTGTTGTTGGTGGTGGTGGTGGTGGTAGTGGTAGTGGTGGTGGTGTCGGTGGTGTTGATGATGGTTGTGTTATTGTTGTTGCTGATGCTGCCATTGTTGTTGATGATGGTGGCGACGATGGTACAGTTACTGTCGTTCCTATTGTCACAGATGGTGCTAATGGTGTTGCTGCTGCTGCTGTGGTCGTCGCCATTCTTGTCGTCGTCGTCGTCGTCATAGTTGTTGTCGTTGCTGCTATCATATCTCCCACACACAAACAAAAACCCACCTGCGTGTTCGTGGTGCAGACGACGGTCTGCATGTAGGTGCTCAGCCCGTGGACCAGCTCGGCGTCACCAAGGATCTCCCCGTCCTGCACGGAGCACACGCACACGCAGCGGTCGTGCAGCAGCTTCTCGCTGGCCGCGTAGCCCTCCGTCCGCTTGACCACCAGGCTGTCTGGTTTGGTGGGCCATACAGCGGGGTCCTCGTACTGCCTCAGGATGGCCGCCCGCCGGGACTCCCTATTTGGAGTTTCACTTTCGGTTTCACTTTCACGGGCGTTACTCCGTTCGGACAAAATTCTACAAGGATACGCTACGCAACATCTGCTAAGCAGACGTCTGAACAGCAGCATGACCCAAGCGCGCTCAGTCAGGCTTTGAATGCGTTTAATTCATTTAATGTTTATCCACATTAAGTGATATTACACACACAAAAAAAGGAGGGATGGAGGGGGGGGGAGGAAGGAGTGAAAGGGTAAGGGGGAAAAATCACAACATTTACAACAATCTGGTTAAAACAATAACTTCCAAACTTCCAAAGGATAAATCGTTTTAACAACCCAATTGGATTATCCAACAAAGATTTGAAACAGTGCAACATTAGCAGTGACAAGTCCAAGATATGTACACGAATCTTGGGGGGGTTGGGGGGGGGGAGTTATAACAGCAACCCAATTGAACTATTTAACAACGATTTAAAGAAACTGGACAATAAAAGTGATGAGTCCAATATTTCTTGCATCGGAAAAGATGTTAGTACAGGTATATGACATTTTAACATGTCACAAGTAAATACATGATCACTTGTTATAGGATTACCACATATACAGGAAACACTTTTTATGCATTTTGTCTTGAAACAGTTCAGTTTCCATCTGCAGATCAATGATGCAATCTGCCTTTTAGTGTAAATGTGTTGTTCATGTTTACCACCAAAATTCCATAAATATTACTTATTTCTTCGTATAAGTTGGAACGGCCTATTTTCCTTTCTTCTGACTGAAAGTATGATCGCTGGATTTGTTCTACTATACTAAAACATTCTTGCAATGAAAATGGAAAAGATAAATATGTTGACTCAGCTGATTCCTTTGCTCCTTTTTTCGCCAAGAGATCAACCTTCTCATTATAATGAATGCGTGTATATATGTTTGTGTTTCAGTTTCAGTTTCAGTTTCTCGAGGAGACGTTACTGCGTTCGTTTACAATTCTTTAGTTAACGCCACGTCATATCTGCTAAGCGGACGGCTGGCCAGCAGCATGAGAATGGCTTTGAATGTGTGCATATAATCATGTTTGTGTTTCAGTTTCAGTTTCTCGGGGAGACGTTACTGCGTTCGGTTACAAAACTATGATTAATTATACGCTACACCACATCTGCTAATCAGATGCCTGACCAGCAACATGACCCAACGCGCTCAGACAGGCCTTGAGAGCACGCATATATACATGTTTGTGTACCTATCAGGAGTGGACTTCTATACAGAATTCTGCAGAGGGCAACCCCTTTTGTAGAAGTGGGTTCTTTTTTCAGTGAGCCAAGTGCGTGCTGCACTGCACACGGGAGACCTCCGTTTATCGTCTCATCCGAAGGCCTGGACGCTCAGATTAATTTTTCCAGTCAAAGCTTAAGAGAAATGACGAGAGCACGAGGAAGTGAACGCCTGTTGTAGGAATCAAACCAAACCATGGTGCTTTTTCATAGACCAGCCGAGTCACAAAGGTGTCACCGTTTCAGGGCTGATTAACTCACTCAGTACGGCCAGTCCTCTCTTCTCCTCTACACAGACCCCTCGGATGTCCAGTGGTTTTCTGAATGACCCAACCTTTAGCTTCCGTCGTCAGAATTGTGGTATTCTTTGTCAGCATTCACCTCTTCAGTATAAGAGCCTTCCACTTGCAATATTTTGATGGTGGTAATTGGGGTGAAACGCTGTTAACGTCGTCTCTTTCGCCGTTCGTATGGAGAGAGTTAAAACCAAAGAGAACAGAAACTTTTTGTTCAGATGCTGTCACTGTGGGAAGGTGGGCGCGGAGGTGTGTGAGTGTGAGGGTGAGGGTGGGATGGTGGATGGGTTATGGTGGTAGAGAAGGAGAGAAGGTTGAAAAGAGCAGGAGGAGGGGGAGGGGGGGTATTCTCGTCATCGACGTCGTTGTGGTGATCAGCATCACCATCACTGATCATTGTCGTCATCGTCATCATCATCATCATCATCATCAATATCAACAACAAAATACCAATACCAACAATGAACAAATCAAATATATGAATGAATAATAGAAACGACGATGGCAAAAGCAACAACAAAACCATCATCATCATAGTAACCAACGCTTTCACTTGCGAAAATGAAAAAAAAAAAAAAATAGATAAGAATGGAAATAGGAAGAAGTTTATGTTTAAAAATGGGTGGGGAGGAGGAAGAGCAGGGAAGGTGCAGTAGGAAGAGGAAGAGAAGAAGAAACAACAACAACAACAACAACAACAACAACAAGAAAAACATCAACAACTGCAACATCAACGATCTCCCAAAACGACACTCCCCGGCAACACATGCACGGTAAGGGAAGCGAAGCTGTGAATCACTGGAAAGTCTTGAGACACCCTTA
>NC_134894.1:46217221-46229721 GCF_041734735.1 Babylonia areolata | reverse complement strand
TCCCACTTTCTAAAACATCAGCCTTCGTGTCATGAACAAAAAAAAGAAAGAAAATAACTATAATCATCAGGAGAAAAATGAGAGAGCAGCTGTTTCTTAAAACTCCTTCCCACTTTCTGAAACACCACCCATTACGTTACAAACAAACGAACGAAAAAACAAAGAAAAAAATATCATGAAAAAACAAGAGAGGCAAGGCCTTCAAGACTCATTTGTGATAAATTAAGTCCCCTAGCATTAATTACAGAGTAATTTCCCTTTTTTACTATCTGCACCAAAACGTTTGCAAAATAAATAAAAATTCCATGCTTAGCAAAAGAAGTTCCTGTTTGAATAAAAAATGATAATAATGACTCCTCTTGTTGTTGTGTCAGAATAAGAGGTCAAAGTGCCAAGTTTAGAGAATACAAAAAATATAAATATAACAGTAAATGCAGTTTGCATATAATTAGGCTTCTTTTTTATTTTTTGTGCCAATCCCAGAGGTGCAATATTGTTTTAAACACGATGACTGGAAAGAACTGAAATTTTCCTATTATTATGTCAAATTTAGTGTCAGCTGACAAAGTATTGGCAGAGAAAATGTCAATGTTAAAGTTTACCACGGACACACAGACACACGGACACACACACACACACACACACACACACACACACACACACACACACACACACACACACACACACACACACACACACACACACAGAGAGAGAGAGAGAGAGAGAGAGAGAGAGAGACAACCGAACACCGGGTTAAAACATAGACTCACTTTGTTTACACAAGTGAGTCAATAAAAGAGTAACCGCGTCTTCAAACTTTGCGTCCCACTTTATGAATTTTCAGCATTCGTGCCATGAATAAAAAAAAAAGGACGTAAAATTATCAGGAGAAATATGAAAGAATAGCTGCTTCTTCAAACAACTTCCCACTTTCTGAAACATCAGCCTTTGTGTCACAAGCGGAAAAAAAAGAATATATCATGAAAAAATAAAAGAGTAGCCGCGTCTTCAAACTTTGCATCCGACTTTCTGAAATATCAGTCTTCGTGTCAAAAAAACCCCATAAATTATAATTACTAGGAGAAAATACGAAACAATAGCTGTTTCTTCAAACTGCTTCCTCATTTTCTGAAAAATCACCCATCATGTCATAAACAAACATTTTTTTTTTTAATCAGGAGAAAATAAAAGAGTATCTGTTTCTTCACACTGCTTCAGTCCAAATTTCTGAAACATCACTCACCATGTCATAAGCCAAAAAAATGAATATATCAGGGAAAATTATGAAAGAGTAGCTGATTCTCCAAACCAGTTCTCAATTTCTGAAACATCAACCACCATCCATAAAGAAAGAAAGAAAGAAAGAAAGAAAATAGGACTACCATGAAGAAAGGAAAAAGAAAGCAGTAGCCGCGTCTTCCTTAACATCAGCCACCATGTCACATAAATTATATCATAACACATATCAGGAAAATTCAGGCAGCCCCATCAGCCTTACACGGCCATCGGAGCACATCTATGTGTGTATGTGTGTGTGTGTGTGTGTGTGTGTGTGTGCGTGCGTGTGTGTGCGTGTGTGTGCGTACGTGTGTGTGTGTGTGTTTGTGTGTGTGTGTGTAAAAGACACCCACTCTGATAAGGTCACATTACAATATAATCATCATTATTATGAATGCACTCAAGGTCTGACAAAGTGCGTTGGGTCGTGCTGCTGGTCAAACATCTGCCTGACAGATGTGGGAGTCGCGTATATGGATTAGTCCAAACGCAAGTGACGTCCTTCCCCCCCCCCCCCCCCCTTCCCCCCCCCCCCTCCCCCCCCCCCACCCCCCCACTCCCCCTTTAAGAAAGTGAAACAGAAACTGACATTTCCCCGTTCCTCACCATACTTGATGATGAAGCGGCCGTAGTGTGAGCGGTCCAGCTGTTTGTACTTCCTGTCCGGGGATTCCCGATGGGGGGAGTTGGAAGGGGACGCGCCATGTTCCCCGATCTCCTCCCCCGTCAGAGAGGCGTCGATGTACACAGAGATCGACCCTCGAAGAATGATGTACATCCTGTGCATGATGATAATGATAATCTATAATGATAACTTACAACAACAACCGCATCATCATCATCAGCAGCAGCATAATAATAATAATAACAACAATAATAACAAATATAATATTGTTATTTAAATATATATTGTTACTGTTATTATCATCATTATCATTGTCATTATCATTGTTGTTGTTGGTGGTGGTGGTAGTAGTAGTAGTAGCATAATTATCATCATCGTCATCGTCAACATCATCTTCATCATCATCTTTTTTTTTAATTATTATTATTATTATTGTTGTTGTTGTCGTTCTTCTTCTTGTTATTATATCACTATTCTCAGTACTATTACCATTATCATCATTACTATCATCATCAGCAGTAGAAGCAGTATTAGTAGTAGTGGCAATATCTACAATTTTTCCCCCTCCAGACGGAATCAGATGTGTCCACACCAAGGCGTGGACGTTCACTCTACCAGTCACACAGAGGAGCGGGGGGGGGGGGGGGGGGGGGGGGGGGGGCAAGAAATGTGGATTTTGCCTTCTTCTTCTTCTTCATCTTATCATTCTCATTATGTTTCTTCTTCTTCTTCTTCCGCGTTCCCTGGCCACGCTAGATTTTCAGTCCGGTCAGGACAGCGAAGTCCGCCGCAGGGGCCCCACCGGTCCCCACAGTTTCTCTTGTCGGAGCTCAACCGGGCTGGGCCATGCCTGGCGTCTCTGAGCGTCGGAGGTGGGGCAGGACTGCAGGATATGGGAGGGGGTCTGTGGGCCTGTGCCACAAGGGCACTTGATATCTTCAGACGGTAGAGGTGTGTTTGATTGAAAGGCTGCAGAAGATTGTGTTTGTTTGTGTGGGGGTGGGGATATGGGAGGTGTGTGTGTGTGTGTGTGTGTGTGTGTGTGTGTGTGTGTGTGTGTGTGTGTGTGAATGCGCGTGCGTTGCGAGTTAACGTAAAGATCATGGAGCCACTGTCAGGGAATAAGTCTGTGACAATAAAGACAGTACCTGTCCGCTTCATCACCCTGTCTGAGTATGACGTCATCCTGCTCAGCTCTCTCGTAGCCACAGTACCGCACCACTTCTGTAATGGTGTCTGCAATGACCACCAGAGAGACACACACTTGTTGGACACTTTGACGTTTTACTGTCACTGACTGCACATTCTTTGTGACAAGGGGGTACAAATAAAATGATTCAATGAGACAGAAAATACTTATTTTTGCAATGAAAATGTATATCCTCAACACACGCATAATCAAACGCGAATACAGAAAATAAGGGGCTAATATGAAATTACTGACAATATATGTCAGCTCGACCAGCCATAATGAACAATACATATATATATATATATATATAAAATATGAAATCACTGACAATATATGTCAGCTCGACCAGCCATAATGAACAATATACATATATATATATATATATATATATATATATATATATATATATATCAGTTAGCAAGTGTTCTTTTTGGACATCTAGATTACCGTTGATCGTTTTCTCTCCAAACTCCTGCGCTTCAGAAATATATCCAGCCAATGATTTTATGACATCAGCATCATTCCTAAGCGCCATTATGAGATTAGAGACAGAGAGAGATGGAGAGGGGTGTGGAGGGAGGGAGGAAGAGAGGGAGAAACAGACAGACAGGCAGACATACAGAGACAGTGTGTGTGTGTGTGTGTGTGTGTGTGTGTGTGTGTGTGTGTGTGTGTGTGTGTGTGTGTGTGTGTGTTTGTGTGTGTGTAAAATGACGGGGGTGGGGGTTGTTAGTGAATATGCCAATATATCAGCCTAAACATGATCTGTAGTTTTACATGCACTGTGTATATAATAGCTTCCTTTCATCTACATTTGTCCGTAGTCTGCAACTCCTAAATTCACTGGTATCAACCAACTGGCTTTTATGTGTATGATCATTTTTACCCCACCTCGTCAGTTTACGTGGATGTACATGATGGGAATGGTATGTTCGAGATTCTATAACCCACAGGGATTGCAGGATCGTTAACGTGTGTATTTTGGTCTTCTGTATTGGGCATACGCTCTAAGAGGATTAAGGTACTGGGTACAGTTGACCTTGGAAATCGGAAGAAACTCATCTCCTCCTTTAATCCACCTGGCGCCGACACGGCGAAGGAAGCATGTATTTGATATAATCACTATAGTTATGGGACCTTCGTGGAAAGGGGACGGGTGTGTGTGTGTGTGTGTGTGTGTGTGTGTGTGTGTGTGTGTGTGTGTGTCTGTGTCTGTGTGTGTGCATGTGTAAATGTATGTGTATGTGGGAGAAGGGGACGAGTATGTGTGCGTGCGCGTGTGTGCGTGCGCACGTGTACACACACACATACACACACACACACACACACACACACACACACACACACACACACATATATATATATATATATATATATATATATATATATATACATACACACACACACACACACACACACACATATATATATATATATATATATATATATATATATATATACACATACACACACACACACACACACACACACACACATATATATATATATATACACATACACACACACACACACACACACACACACACATATATATATATATATATATATATATATATATATATAAATATATGGAGGAAGGGTTATTTGCTGAAAATGCCAATAAGCAAGCTACACGTTAGTTTATGAATATTGTGCATGTGATGTAGCACTACGCCCAGAAAGCCTCCCGGTGGTAGCGAAAAGGGTGGGGGATTGGGGTGGGGGGTTATTTACTGAATACGGCCATGGAACAAGCAACAATGTATGTGTATGCTATATCATCATGGCCTTGATGCCCAACTGGACTACGGAGTTGTTGGCTGTAACAAGATGCATATCCTCTGATTTCTGTATGTTGTGTATAATATGATCTATTCATATGTTGCATCCTGGTTCACCCCCGAAAACGGAGTATGGCTGCCTACATGGCGAGGTAAAAACGGTTATACACGTAAAAGCCCACTCATGTATATGCGAGTGAACGTGGGAGTTGCAGCCCCCGAACGAAGAAGAAGAAGAAGAAGTATCCTGGTTCACATATGTCCATGTTGGTGTCGGCCAGAAGACTGAAGACAACAGTCGCGGTACATAATTATGGTGATGCCTCATGCGTAAAGCACCATTATTGAATACTTCTGTGTAACAGGGTGAGTAGCATATCATTAGCTGTGTTATCGATAGAATGTGTTTGGTGTGATTTTTTTAATTTTTATATGAACAATCTACTCAAGCGTTTTCAACAACCGTGTGACATAGATTTGATTCAAAGATGAATAAATATAAACCAAAAGAAAATATTCATGAGCTTGAAGTAAGAGATGATTAAGACATTTTACGTACATGATGTGTAAGAAAAATAGCGAAAATGGACATTGTCCAGAGATCAGTATGGAGAAAAGGCCTCACGGGTTTATAATAATGGCATTTGCATGCTGATAACAAACACGACGTATCTGTATGAGAGGGGTGTTCGCTTACATGAGTAAATAACTTAAGTCCGACAGTAGGCGATGGTCCCCTAGCCCTAAAATTACAATGTAGAATTTGACGTGTGTTTTTTGTCTTCTTGACATAAAGCTGGCTTAATATTTGATCACACACACACACACACACACACACACACACACACACACACACACACACACACACACACACACACACACACATATATATATATATATACACCGCCACCACCACCACCACCACCACACTACACACACACACACACACACACACACACACACACACACACACACACACACATACTATGGCAATCCGAACGGTCAGTTACATCAGCCCCCTAACGCCAAAACGTACAGGCTTTAACGGTAATTTGCAAGCCACAGGTTTGGGGGTGTGTCCCGAAAAGTTTGAACTGCTTGGGAACTACGACGATCGGGATTTCAGTACCATGGAACGTTCCTGACATTAATCTATCCTTCCTGTCCCTCTGTCTCTTCACTTCCCTGTCTTTCTCCCTCCACTTTCTACCCCCACCTCTCTCTCACTCACTCACTCTCTGTTTGTCTGTCTGTCTTTCTCCCTCTCTCTCTCTCTCTGTCTCTCTCTCCCTGTATATCTCTCCTCCCCTACACCTCTCTCTCTTCTACTTATTCATCCATCTTCTTCCCTTTCTGTCTCTCTCTGTCGTTACCATTAATTTCTCTATGCCTTTCTCTTTCCTCTCTTCTCTTTTCTTACTTCTCTCCTTCAATCTCTTGTTCCTCTTTCCTTTCACCCATAAAGACCCCCCACACCCTCCCTCTCTCTCTCTCTCCCTGTACCCCTCTCCTTCTTCCCTACGTCTCCCCCCTTCCCTGCCCCCCACACCTCTTGCTGTTATCCAATTTCTTTCCTTCTGGCACTCCCTCGGCTTCGTTCTACTGGGCTGAGACGCTAATGGAATGGGTGTAATGTCTCAAAGGAGAGCCCTTAAGTGGCTAAGTCCACCACGCTACTTGGCTAAAGTGACAGCTGAGAAGAACAGGAAGAATATAATAGTACGCACAGGCCTACGTGACATGTCTGTGTCGTTATACAAACTGTACGCGAAAGCTTCAAAAGCGTGATCTTTCTTCTAAACATTTTCCTGCTAAAAATGTCTCACACAAATCTGATTTGATCAAAAGCGTCATCTTTCTTCTAAACATTTCCCTGCTACACATGTGTCACACAAATCTGATTTGATCAAAAGCGTCATCTTTCTTCTAAACATTTCCCTGCTACACATGTGTCACACAAATCTGATTTGATCAAAAGCGTCATCTTTCTTCTAAACATTTCCCTGCTAAACTTGTCTCACACAAATCTGATTTGATCAAAAGCGTCATCTTTCTTCTAAACATTTCCCTGCTACACATGTGTCACACAAATCTGATTTGATCAAAAGCGTCATCTTTCTTCTAAACATTTTCCTGCTGAAGATGTGTTGCTGTCCAAATCCGTTTTTTAGTTTGATTGCTTGTTTTTGTTATCTTTAATTTGATTAATGCAGGAACAGAAAAAAAATTGCTTTAAGTACAAGAAAATTGGTCAAATTTGCACGCCTTGTCTATAATTCTGATTCTTCCTTTTTCGTGTGCTGTTGGTTTTTGTTTGTTTCTTTCTTTTCGTTTTTCTTTCGTTGTTTTTTTTTTCTTCAGTTGTATGATTAATGATTTCAGTTAAGAGATTCTGACATGATCATATTACATTTGAAGCTGAAATCATCTACACGTCCGTATGAGTAAGAATTATAATTACAAATAGAACTTCTGTCTTCGTAAAGTTCCATGGTCCAATGTGACAGGATAGATATATTCAGTGCTGGACTACCTTGCATAGTGACAAAATTTAATATGTTCTTATCTCGACATTGTCTTTAATTCAAAACAATCAACCAAATACAATGCAATACTATAATCATCATCATCATCATCATCATCATCATAATCATCATCGTCATTACTTAAAATAGGGTTGTTGTTGCTATTACAAATATATCCATTGCTGGACTGCCTTCCATAGTGACAAATACGTTCTTCTCAACAATTAAACCACTCAAATCCAATGCAATACTTCTCATCGCCATCATCATCATCATCATCATCATCATTGCTCAAAAAGGGTTGTTGTTACCGCTGTACCTTGGCTCAGCTGAGGAAGCAGCTGTGTGCGTCGCCGTAACCATGGCAACACGCCATTGATGTCCACGACAGAGCGATCGGCGGGAGGACGGGAAATGACGTCAATCACGTCCTCCAGCAGATGAGCCATGGAGGATCCAAACCAAGCAGCTCCCACCACTTCCTGTAGAACGGGGGTGACTGCTGAGAGAGTCTACATCACCTGTTGGAAAAGAAATGACAGCGGTTTGAGGATTGGTGACTACAGCTGTTTGTTTGTGAAAGGCAGATATATTTTATATTTTGTATCGATATTAAAGTGGTGAAAACAGTGGTAGTAAAGAAAATTGCTGTGAAAAATTTAACAGCCGATAGATAATGAATGAATGATCTGCCTTTGCACCTGAGAAGCTTTCTGGAGATGCACAAAGGATGCAAGGGGAATAAAATATGTGTACAGCATGGGTGGTCAGCTCGGCTGTAGTCCAAGGAGATAATCAAAGCCATCACGGTCTCATTTCCATTAACTCCACGTACCTGCCCAAACCATCTGACAGCAGGCTGAGCTCCAGGACAAACAACGACCTGAGCTACGACATCCCCACCTGCACGACACGGTACAGGCATGGAGATGACGTTCTTCCCGAGGACCATACCAGAATGGAACAAGTTGCCTCAGGAGGTTGTGACGGCTGAGTCACTGGACTGCTTCAAGTCCAGGCTGGCCTCCCATCTCTAGAACCTGGAACAACCCCCCCCCCCACCCCCCCCCCCGCCTCCCCATCACCCCCAACCCTCCCCCTTACCCTCCTCCTGACTACAGTTCCCCACAACCCCCTCCCCCTCCCCCTTGCCACCCCTCCCAGTTACTTTTCTACCCCTGCCCCCCCCCCTCCCCCCATCCACGGCTGCTGCAGAGGCTTGGCATCATGTCGGCGCACGCTGAACAATTTTTTTTTTTTTTTTTTTTTACTCCTCACAACAGCGCAGTCTTCGGCAATCTCTCCAAACTACGACAGAATCATCAGTAAAATGATGTTGGCCGTATAAAGGAAGAAGAAAAAGAACAGACAAACGAGCACTGGCAAAGAGGAAGATATTAGTACAGTTCGTCACCTTTACTTGATGGCTGACTAAAATGGATGCTGAACAAAAAAGAATACTGGTGCTTTTTTTGTGCTTGTTTGCATGTAAATGTATTGATTAGCGTCGAAAAGTTACAGTAAAAATTACACACCTTTCTTAGTCATACACGGCGATCGTCGCTGTTGCAGAATATTGATTATAAAATGATCACATCTAAAGTAATCCCAACAAAAGTACAGCACGTGAGTACTGCCCATACGGTTTCAACCATTCTCCAAATTTTCCGGCAGACAGAGTGAGAGTGCTGTGGACATCATCTTCAGGATGCCCATCACAAGCCCTGGGACAGAGTAAGTGAGTGAAAGAGAACGACCGGCGGACAGAAGACAACACTGAAGACAACACTGACACACTAGTGTGTTGTGCTTACAATGCTTAACAACGCATAGGAAAATCATCATAAAACCACACACACACACACACACACACACACACACACACACACACACACACACAGAGAGAGAGAGAGAGAGAGAGAGAGAGCACTGAACTGAACACTGAACTGTTTATTGATGTCATTACCTGTAAAGCTCTGGTGACATAGTAGGCACAAATCAGAACAAAAACGATGCAAAACAGATAAAATGGAAGAGAAAGGACAAACACAACTGAAGCAAAATTAAGCAATATGATATAAGCGACACTTTGGTACTTTGTCTTTAGCTTTAAAAGTTCAGGTGGTAGGGAGGTACTGTGCCTTTTTTTCCCCAGTCGTTTGTCTCCAAGGTTTGGACAGTACACAGGAAACAAAGTACACAGAGATTCAGATTCAGATGGTTTATTCATGTTAGGCCTAGGCCCCTCATGAAGGGAAAAGTGAACAGACAATAATCATATCATTTAAGACATAAGGATCAAAACAATGCAGCTATAGATATACCAGGTTAATCAGGAACATTAAGAAGTGAGAATTTCTCTATATCTAAATGCTTTGTAGAAAAACAGAGACAAATTTCGCACAACATCAAGGTCAGTACAAGACAACAATAGAACCAGTTTGAAGAGACAAGGTTGTCGATAGTATCTGGATCGAATAAAAGTTTCTCTGATTTCTTTCAGTATTTCACAATAAAGAACAAAATGAACTTCATCTTCTTTTGAACGTTTACACATAGGACAAATCAAATCAGATTCTTTCACATTTTTATATCTATACCTATGTACAGCCAAATCAGAAATACTCAGTCTAAACCTTGTTGTGATATACTTTATATGTTTATCAAGATTCAGAAGCAAATATGGTTTCACAACATGCGAGACAAATTGTTCTATATATCTCAAACCTCTCAGAGAGAGAGAGAGAGAAAGAGATTTTAGAATGTTTAATTCATGGCAGGCCAAGACCCTCATGAAGAGATATGTGAACATTTATGTCGAAAAACATCACATTACGATATATGTGTAGGCCTGCATCAAAATACACAGTCAAACAAAAATATAGCTGAACTGCGCTATGGTTGAGTACGTAGAATAATGAAAACATTCTCACCGAAAGAGAGAGGGTGAGGGCAAAGACAGCAACTGGCTTACCATAATATGAATACGATAGTGTTTGTTGTTGTTGTTGTTTTTCCGATACTCCCTCCAGGAATATGACAACACACAAATCCTTCAGAAACACACAGTGAACACTTCCAGAAAACAATAGTTTAACTAAACTTGAGATTTCGCCAGCACGTAAGCTCCACACATAAGTCTCACAGCCTGAACACAGGTGCATTAATGTACAATATACCAACCGCTTCTCTCTCTCTCTCTCTCTCTACCTGCACACACACACACACACACACACACACACACACACACACACACACACCACACACACACACCACACACACACACACACACACACACACAACGCTCTTAGACGGGTCCTGCATTCCTGTCGAAATCTATCCGAGTTTGTTGATAGATTTCAAGCTTGACTGAATACGAGGTAACCAGCAGACCAGCCCGTCCCGCAGGCAGGTGCAAGACAAGCTGTACCACTGAGCTGATTACAAATGCAGACCCCATGCATCGTGTGAAGGCCCACCACCATAAGCTCACTTGCTAAACTTAATAGATCATAATGCAGCCGATTTCACGGCAAAGTACAATGGGCTTTTCTTTCTTCTTTTTTTTCTTTTTTTTTTTTTTTTACCCGCAAGAAAACGAGGACGTAGTGGAAGAGGAAAACACTGAAAACCGCTACTTCAAACAACGTGTTTTCGTTACTTGCAGAAGGATTGACATGCAAACAGGTTTTTTGTTCGCTCTTTACAAAAAAAAAAAAGAAAGAAAAGAAGAAAAAAAAAAAGAAACAGGAACGCCACTGAAACAAAAACCAATCCTTTGTTCAATTTTCTCTCTTTCTGCGTGCAGTCTCGGTTACCATACACTGCAAATTTGTTCCTCTCGACACGAATTTCTGAATAATATCACTGCCGGTCCAGGGCCGTGCCTCCGATGATTCAGTATGTTTGCTGTATTAGGTGAACGTACTAGCCCTACGCTCGGCTCTAAGTGGTTTTGTATATATAAGAGCCTACCGGATTGTTGGTCTTCGGAACACACCCTTTTTCTTTGGAGGTCTGCTGAAGACTTGTGGTATTGGTCAGCAAAGGTCAAACCATGGCCACCTGGACTGACTGTGCTTGTCTAATTGACAGACCCGACTGTCACAAGTCATTGTTTGTGATTCAAAAGAGTAGAGGACCGGTCATAGTCCAGCAAACGGACTCATAGTGGGTGTTTGTGTGTGTGGGAGGGAGAGAGGGGTGCGGTGGTGGGGTGGGGGTGTGGACAGGTTGGGAGGGGTATATGGGGGAAGGGGGGGGGGGGCGGTTACAGACCTGACGACGGTTCCGCTGATATATAAAACAAACGATGGTTTTGCTGTTGTGTATTGTTTTGTGTGTTGTACTTTATCGTGTCGTGTTGTGTTATGTCGTGTCGTATTATGTTTAGTATCTTGTTTTTATTATCTATTATATTGTATTTGTACTGTGTTGTGTTGAGGGCCTTATGTAGTGTTGTGTTGTAGGCCTTGCTCAGTGCAGTGTAGTGTAGTGTAGTGTAGTGTAGTGTAGTACATTAACAAACATTCGCACGTAGCACACATATACGCACACCCAAACATTCACACACACGCACAAACTTGTCAACCCATCCACACACACACACACACACACACACACACACACACACACACACACACACACACACACACACACACACACACACACACACACACACACACACACACACACACACACACACACACACTTGCAGCTACCTGACCGGAAACAGTCACTTCCAACAGCTTTTTGATGGAAATTGAAGTACCACCCAATAAAACGTTCATAGAAGAGTTCTGTAACATTTTCGCAAATTACATGTATAGAGAACTGCAACACACTGAGTACAGATCACATTAGATAACATACACGAACAGCACAAAGTTACGTTCAAACCACACCACAGGTATCTCACAAACAGGCAAGGGTATCATCATTATGCGTATCCTTTTGTGTATCGTCATTCGCATGAGACGATAAACCGAGGTCCCGTGTGCAGCATGCACTTATCGCACGTAAAAGAACCCACGGCAATAAAAGGGTTGTCCCTGGCAAAAATCTGTTGAAAAATCCACTTCGATAGGAAAAAACAAATA
>NC_134894.1:46124721-46204721 GCF_041734735.1 Babylonia areolata | reverse complement strand
CGTTGACATCAAACGTTTTGTACAAGGGAAGCACAATACAGTAGGCTCGTGCTTTTTAGCGTTTTGTGGAGTTTTACCTGTATTAACCCTTTTATACCTGTGCAAGATGGTGTGTGAGTGGTCCCAGTGTGTTGTGGTGTGCCTGCTGTTGCTGCTGCTGTCTGTGTGTGGCTGTTTTAGCCAAACAACCGGTGTCAACCATGACTGGCTTGCCGCGCCCACCCACTACAACATGGCGGACCTACTTCGACTTCGGTCGTCTGCGCTGTCCAAGATCCGACCTCGTCTCGATCTTACAAAGGAGCAAAAGCCCCGCAGACGAGGTCGGAAGGGAGGTGCCAGAGCCAGAAACAAGGTCAGAAAGTATAAACCCTATCTACCAACTGTGATCGAGGGCAATGTGCAATCACTCAGAAACAAAACAGACGAACTTTCGGCCAACATTTTATCCTGCTCCGATTTTAAAACGTGTAGTTAATGCGTTTTACAGAAACGTGGCTAAACAGTTTTATTGCTGATGAACAAGTGTCTTTAAATGGTTTTAGTTTATTCAGGGGGGATAGGACTGAAGATGCGGGGAAGAAGGGGAGAGGTGGGGTGTGTGTTTTTATCAACAAACAATGGTGTCATCCAAACAATATCACTGTCACACACAAAGAATGCTCACCTGTGTTAGAGTTCATGACCCTTGGAATCAGGCCATACGACTCGCCACGGGAATTTTCTCACGTGCAACTGACAGTTGTGTGTATTCACCCCAAAGCCAGTGCGAGTGAAGCAAAGAACGCAATTGCCAGCCACGTGCACGATCTTGAGGCAAAGGCACCTGACTCTTTGAAAATTTTAACCGGGGATTTTAATCACTGCTCTCTTAAAAAGACACTTCCAAAATTTTACCAGCATGTTACTGTCCCAACCCGCGAGAACAAGACAATTGATTTGTTTTATTCTAATGTACCGGATTCTTATTCTTCTGTACAGCTGCCACCCCTTGGACGTTCTGACCACAGCCTAACCCATCTGTTGCCATGTTACAGACCTTTAGTTAAACGTCAGCCGCCTGTGAAAGTGTCAGTGCGTGACTGGTCAGCTGACTGGTCAGCTGACTCCATTGACACCTTAAGAGGCTGTTTTGAGTGCACAGACTGGAATGTGTTTGTTGATGCCGCGGACCACTAGTGTATGTGAATTAGCAGATACAGTTACAGAATACATTAAGCTTTGTGAAGATTGTGTCGTTCCAGCTAGAGGTGTTAAAATTTTTGCCAATAACAAACCCTGGATTTCGAAACAGATCAAAGGTACTCTTAATGCTAAGAAAAGTGCTTTTAAGGGAGGGGTAAAAGAAGAGATTAGGGAAGCACAAAGACAGGTTAAGAAAGACTTGCAAGAGGGCAGAGAAAACTATAAGCGGAAGATAGAAAACAAATTACTCAGCAGCAACATGAAAGGGGTGTGGGAAGGGATGAAACTAATGAGTGGATACAAAGGTAGAAAAGGGGGGGGGGGGAGAGAAACGGTTTTATCATCATCAGAAGAAGAAGCAAACAAACTGAATGACTTTTTTGCTCGTTTTGATTGTCACGATTTTAGCACAGGAAGACAAGATTTAAGTGATATTTTAAATGTTAAGAAGGACGAATGCATTGTTGTGTCTGAAGAGGAAGTGATTTCACAATTAAAACGAGTGAAACCAAACAAAGAACCTGGTCCTGATATGATCCGATCAAATACACTGAAATACTGTGCAGCTGAGCTCTACCAGATTTTAACAATTATTTTTAATCAGTCTCTTAGTGAATGCAAAATACCATCTATCTGGAATACTTCCTGCATTATACCTGTACCCAAGAAAACACATGTTTCATGTATGAATGACCTCCGTCCTGTAGCACTGACATCTGCTGTGATGAAAGTCTTTGAAAGAGTGATACTTGTCTACTTGCAGGAGTCTGTCATACCATTTTTAGATCCCTTACAATTTGCATACAGGAGGAACAGGTATACGGATGATGCAATACTTTTTGTCTTGAACAAAATCTATGAACACCTAGACAAATCAAGCACCTGTATCCGTCTGATGTTCTTTGATTTTTCTAGTGCTTTTAATACAATTCAACTTCACATCTTAGCAAAAAGCTGATGCACATGGGACTCGCTTTTCCGACGATTTTATGGGTTTTAGACTATCTTACTAAAAGGCCTCAGTTTGTAAAATTAAATGATTTTATGTCTACTGTCTCTTTCACAAACACAGGTGCACCACAAGGAACAGTCCTCTCGCCTTTTCTTTTTACCTTGTATACGGCTGAATGCAGAAGTCTGACCAATTCGTGTCCCCTCGTTAAGTTTGCAGATGACTCCGCACTGACAGGACTTATTACTGATGACGATGACACTGACTACCGAAGAGAAATTGACAGGTTTTTTGAACTGGTGTGAAGAAAATTTCCTTGAGCTGAATGTTGGCAAAACGAAAGAGCTTGTAATCGACTTCAGAAAAAGGAAATCAAGTTTAAGTAAAATAATCACTAAAAATGAAGTGGTCGAACAAGTAGACTCATTCAAATATCTTGGTGTGATAATCGACAATAAGCTGTCTTGGAATGAAAACTCAACTGCACTCATTAAAAAGAGCAACAGTCGCATGTACTGTCTTAGAAAAATGAAATCTTTTTAATGTATGCAAGCAGATGCTCCAAATGTTTTACACATCTGTTATCTGCAGTGTTTTAACATATGGAGCTGTGTGCTGGGGGGGTGGGGGGGGGACTTGACCAAACATGACAAAGACAGGTTGGAAAAAGTCATTAGGAAAGCGGGTGGGGTGGTGGGTATAAGACAAGACACCTTTAGCGACATGCACAATAGAAAACTGACTGACAGACTAATAACAATTTTGACCGACGAAAGACACCCACTACATGACATTAATAGCAGAAGGTCAGACATAAGTGGTAGGTTTAGAGCTCCACGCGCAAGAACATCTCGATACATTAATTCATTTATTCCTACAGCCATTCGCGCACACAATCAAAACATCCAATACACTAACTCATGAGTGAACCCTCCCACCCCCCAAGCCCCCTCGCCACAGCAACACCTGAACTTCACCAGCAGACGAGTGCATGGGAGCAGACATTATGCGTGCATGTGGGACTGAGCGGGTGAGCACGGGCAAGCATTTCTGTGTGTGTGTGATCGGAAGTGATTTTTAAATATTTTCTTATTTTACTTGGATTTCATGTATCTTAATGTTAATGTACTAATTTTATTGGCGTGACATGTGTTATGTGCATGCATACGTTGTATGTGTGTGTGTGTGAGTGTGTGTGTGAATGAGTGTGTGTGAGTGTGTGTGTGTGTGTGTGTGTGTGTGTGTGTGTGCATTTTACTTATATATACGATTTATTCCCTTGATGTTTTTATTTATGTATTGTTGTACAATACCTTATGGTCTTAACGTGTGTGTGTGTGTGTGTGTGTGTGTGTGTGTGTGTGTGTGTGTGTGTGTGTGCATGTGTGTGTGTGTGTGTGCGTGTGCGTGCGTGCGCGCATGTCATTTTTAGTCAGCTATACCCTTTTTTGTCGGATGTTTTCATTTGTTAATATTGTTGTGCAATACCCTATTGTCTTAACATGAGTATGTGTGTGTGTGTGTGGGGGGGGGGGGGGGGGTTAGTATATCGTCAGCTATTGGGAATTCTTATTTGACTAGTTTTAATGTCTTCTTATGTTGCGCATGATGATTTTATGCCAGTGTTTACAACGAGCCTGTGATTGCACAACTTAATTTCCATGTGGATTAATAAAGTGTTTTTGATTTGATTTGATTTGATTTGATACACCTCAGTCCAGCTTTTTGGAAAATGACTTTTTGAAATAAAGCATTAAAACAATAACAACAACAAGGAAGCCCACATTATGATCACTCTTTTTTTTAAGAGTTCGAGACAGTCACACACACACACACACACACACACACACACACACACACACACACACACACAAACACACACACACACACACACACACACACACACACACACACACACACACACACACACACGGAGACATATTCGGAGAGACAGACAGACAGAAACACACACACACACACACACACACACACACACACACACGGAGACATATTCGGAGAGACAGACAGACAGAAACACACACACACACACACACACACACACACACACACACACACAGAGAGAGAGAGAGAGAGAGAGAGAGAGAGAGTCTACTCCTTTTCATCTAATCCATCACTTATAGAATGTGCCATCGAATACCAAACATCTGCTGCCTTCCATCAGAAGTCGAGAACCCTGATAGATATCATTTCTAAACGGCATGCACTTGATACGATCATGCAGCAGCAGTAAAAGCATGACACCCGACATGTCCTTGATCGCCGATCTACACAGAATGGTCCGTCCATATGTGCCGACTGCCTGGTTTAACTGATCTCCCCTTACACACCCACGTGTTCTTATTCTTGTAGCTTTTAGTCCAGCCGACCGCACAAGGCCATATCAGGACTGTCAAACCATAAAAATTCTCAACCGCGTCAACACTATACTGTCCCATCTACAAAAAAAAGATTAAAAAAAAAAGATACTAAAACAAACCCACAAAACACAAAACATAGTTTATGACACAGCATCCTAACCATTTAGCTTCTCATGACAAATAAGACTAGACCATTCTGAGGACGCCAGCCATTCCGCTTAATTCATCATCCCCAGATTACCGTGGCAAAAAATCGTAAAAAAGGGGAAAAAAAAACCAACAACATATTTCAAAGCCAAACAATTAAAAAATTCATTAAAAGGCCATATAGGCAAATAACACTGTAGAATGGGCAGCTAGTGCCCATCCCATGTGTTTACATCTCACTACCTAATCGCCAGAGCAAACATCACGGGTAGTACATCATAGACTGCGGAAAAGAGAAAAAAAAAAGTGTCAAAGCTTGCTTGAAAAAAAGAAAGGGGAATGGACTGGGAAGGCAGAAAAAGGAGACAACAGTGAATATAATATAGGCAGAAACAAAGAGAGTGACAGAAAAGAGGAAATTTCTAGAACATAATTTCCAGAAGGCGGAGATGCTATATATATTTATACTGAAAAAACCCCCGGCATCCCCACGGGGGACACACCCACGTGTTCCAGGTGGTATAACCCTCACCACAAGAATACCACTGTGGTGTGCGCACCACTCTGTAAAACAGGTCTGTACCGCTGACCATTGGAAAGAGCTGCAGTACACTGTAAAACAGGTCTGTACCGCTGACCATTGGAAAGAGCTGCAGTACACTGTAAAACAGGTCTGTACCGCTGACCATTGGAAAGAGCTGCAGTACACTGTAAAACAGGTCTGTACCGCTGACCATTGGAAAGAGCTGCAGTACACTGTAAAACAGGTCTGTACCGCTGACCATTGGAAAGAGCTGCAGTACACTGTAAAACAGGTCTGTACCGCTGACCATTGGAAAGAGCTGCAGTACACTGTAAAACAGGTCTGTACCGCTGACCATTGGAAAGAGCTGCAGTACACTGTAAAACAAAATTATAATGGCCGTTTGAAACGGATGCAGAATTAAACATTGTAAAACAAATCTATGCTGATCATACTTGTTATATTCACCTCTTGGGTGCCCCATGGCGGAAAATTTCCATGAAGTTTTGGATGGCAAGAAAGTTGCCCACCACGGATAAATCTGTGCTCGTCAGTAATAGCAGGAATTTCCCTTCCTCTTTCCAATACACACCAGTGGATATCAGAGCCTGTTTCAATTTATGCACCAAAAGAATGCAATGGCTTGCACATATGGGTAGAAATTCTAATTTCATGTCGTTACACTAAAAAAATCAAAAAAAATCAATTATTTATAAGGAGCAAAACATGGTAAGACTATGTATGGTCATTCCATGATGCCATTTGTAGTGGGTATACCCCTCTCAGAAATTCAGAAGACGCTTTCAAAGTGGCGGACGACGACTAGGTGGTGTGAAATGTTTGATTGTTGGGGGAAAGAGAGAGAGAGAGAGAGAGAGAGAGAGAGAGAGAGAGATTTTGTCACCCAGCACTTTGCAAAAGCTTTACAAAAAATTTTGACGATACGTTTAGTGACAGTTTCAGTTTCAGTAGCTCAAGGAGCAGTCACTGCGTTCGGACAAAACCATATACGCTACACCACATCTGCCAAGCAGATGCCTGACCAGCAGCATAACCCAACGTGCTTAGTCAGGCCTTGAGAAAAAAAAGGTGAATAAATAATAGATAAGCTTACATAAATAAATAATAAATATAATATAGAAAAAGGTAGTAGTAATAATAATAATAGTAAATAAATAAATAAGATAACAATGATGATAAATAAGCAAATAAATGTAAAACATGAAGACATACACCCACACATGCATAACAGATATGCACCAAACATGCAGTTTCACAGATATGAAAGCACAGTCAAATACATATAAACGTACATGAGCTCCAAGATGTTTTCAGAAGGTTCCTTTGACGAAAAGGAAAGGCGAGGGTGACGATTTACTGAGAGGGGGGACGGGAGGGGTGTTTGTTGAGTTTGATGATGCAAGGAGGGGTGTTTGTTGAGTTTGATGATGCAAGGAGGGGTGTTTGTTGAGTTTGATGATGCAAGGAGGGGTGTTTTTTGAGTTTGATGATGCAAGGAGGGGTGTTTGTTGAGTTTGATGATGCAAGGAGGGGTGTTTGTTGAGTTTGATGATGCAAGGAGGGGTGTTTGTTGAGTCTGATGATGCAAGGAGGGGTGTTTGTTGAGTTTGATGATGCAAGGAGGGGTGTTTGTTGAGTCTGATGATGCAAGGAGGGGTGTTTGTTGAGTTTGATGATGCAAGGAGGGGTGTTTGTTGAGTCTGATGATGCAAGGAGGGGTGTTTGTTGAGTTTGATGATGCAAGGAGGGGTGTTTGTTGAGTCTGATGATGCAAGGAGGGGTGTTTGTTGAGTTTGATGATGCAAGGAGGGGTGTTTGTTGAGTCTGATGATGCAAGGAGGGGTGTTTGTTGAGTTTGATGATGCAAGGAGGGGTGTTTGTTGAGTCTGATGATGCAAGGAGGGGTGTTTGTTGAGTTTGATGATGCAAGGAGGGGTGTTTGTTGAGTTTGATGATGCAAGAGAAGGAAAGAAATCGTGCTGCCGAGCACATGACCTTGCTGCTGAACCAGAAATGAACTCAATAGAAACTGTCCACTTTTTTTTTAAGGCCAGGGACGGGGGAGTGGGCAGTGATAAAAGGGCTGGAACAGTGCGGTGTGATCGTGTGAAACAGGAAACATCTGACCAGCATGGTTTCAGCAAAGCACGCATGCATCAAACAAGGGGGACTCAGCAGTTCTTTTCTTTCTTTTTTTTTTCTTCTTCTTTTTTTATGAACAGTACTCACGACTCGGCACTGTGTGCAAAATGGGTATCAATACATTGATGTTGTCTAAATGCGAGCATGAAGGAAGTGGGTTTAGTGGAATGGGCAATTGTGGCAGCTGAAGGCATGGCAGTGTGTGTGTGTGTGTGTGTGTGTGTGTGTGTGTGTGTAGTAAATGCGGGTAAGAGAGTGCATAATGACAGTGGAATTTATATAGAATACCAAAAGTTTGGATTATAACTCAGGACGGTAAGTGTATAGGAGGTGAAGGTCACACGCCTAACAGGCTGAGGGATTCTAGCTCTCCGTATTTTTGTTTATTGTGTTGGTTGTGTTTGGTGTTGTGTGGTTGGATTCTGCAGAGTGTTTCGTCATGGATCCCTTCGGACAATGGATGTGTGTGTGTGCCCCGATCTACATCAGACTTGCTGTGTTCTGGATTTATTTTTCCGCTTTCCTGTCAGTTTTGAACTGCGCCGGCCCGCCATTCATCTCTCCCTTCTACACGCCTGTACACGTGCAAAACGTAACGTTCAGTGGTCGTGGACAGGTGGGCAGCTTTTGTCAAGGTGAGCGCAACGTCCCTCCCTTTGTTCTGTACTCGCGCGCTGAACTGTTTGCGATCGAACCTGCACCTTTGACCCCTGACCTAGCTGTGCGCCTGCGAGGAACAGGTATATGCGCCTGCCTGCCGCGAAGACGAACTCGCCGAGCAGGAATGAGAAAACAAAAGCCCATCAAAACTGTCGTTTCCGTACGGACCCCCAACAGCATTACTGACAGTACCCCTATGTGTTACCTGTGTGTGTCGACAGATCCACTTCATGCGGCGCTGTTCGTGCTGCTTCCAACCTCAACACACGTGTTCCTGCTAACATTTTTACTTCCCGTGACATTGTCCCCTCTGATGACAGTATTCCTAACTGTAATGTATCCCCCGTGCCAGTGACAGCCTCTGCTCCGCTTCCTACTCCTGTCTCAACTCCCGGACTTTTTTCTTCCTTCCCATTGTCCTCCACAGCTCAGTCACCATCTTCTTCTTCCACAGTATGTCTGCCTGACTCACCTGCTTCCCCATTAGATTCCTCTCTCCTTACCTCTGATCTCTTTCATGCCTGTCTGTTCAATGTTCAATCTGTCTGCCCTAATCAAAAGACTGACTATATTTTCTGATTTTATTTTTGAAAAAAACTTTGATATCGTATTTCTTATCGAAACCTGGTTAAAGTCACAAGGTCACGAACCCAAACTTAAACAACTGACCCCCCATGGATACAAAACTATGTCACTTCCTCGATTGTCTCGTGGAGGTGGCATCGCCACCGTCTACAGAGATATCTTGGAGTCTTCCCTCTCCTCCCATAACCACGCCTTTCCACATGATACCTTCGAAATGCTAGAAGTCACTCTCAGTGTTCCCGGTCACTCAGTCATCTTCTGTTGTCTCTATCGTCGTCCTCCTAGTCGTAAAAATAACCCAACGTCTTCTCAGTTTCACGATGAGTTCCGAACACTACTTGATTACTACAACCTTCGTTCTGGCAAACTTATTATCCTCGGAGATTTCAATTTTCATTTCGACAACCAGACTTCCACTGATGTCAAACGCCTATGTCTATCTCTGTCCACTCATTCTCTCTCAGTTCGTTATCTGTCCACTGACGCAACATCTAGACTTGTCGTTTCTCTCATTCTCTCTCGCCTTGACTACTGTAACTCTCTATTGTCTGGCTTGCCTGCTTCATCCATTCAGTCCCTTCAGTGCATACAAAACTCTGCTACCCGACTCGTCCTCAGAAAGAAAAGATCTGAGCACATCACTCCTCTTTTGCAGCATCTTCACTGGCTCCCTGTCTCACACCGAATAAAGTACAAGATCAGCACTCTATGCTATAAATGTATTCACAAAACTGCCCCTTCCTATCTTGGCGGCTGCCTTCACCTCAACACTACATCTCGCTCACTACGATCGGCTTCGGATCCACTCTGTTTACGCATACCCAGATTCAAACACTCGACTGTTGGCCGCCGTTCTTTCTCTGTCTCTGGACCTTGCGATTGGAATGAACTTCCTCTTTAGCTTCAAGTCTCCACTCTCAGCTCTTTCAAGTCTGGCCTTAAAACCCACCTCTTCCCAAAATAGCCTCCCTTGCCTGCCCTTCCTTGTCTTTAGTTTCTACAGTTTCAGAGTTATGCATGCGTGTGAATGACTGGTGCGAAAGCGCTTTGATTTGTCTCTGCACAAGATTCAGCGCTATATAAATACCATTATTATTATTATTATTACTTAAGGTATGGAGACACTGACTTTTTTCTCCGTTTATCTTTGCTGCATTTACTGACGATATATATATATATATATATATATGTGTGTGTGTGTGTGTGTGTGTGTGTGTGTGTGTGTGTGTTATTGTTGTTGTTTAAACAAAAACAACAACAACATATATTCAAAGAATTCATTAAAAAAAATATTGATCTCATCAAAATGTATAGTTCACTCTGTTGCTAACCAGTTTGTTAAAACAAACTTAAAACTATCAGAAATTGGTAGTCTGTTCATTTTCCTTTCAGAAAATTGTAGGCTGTGCATAGACATACTTTCTTGCATTGTTATCGTTCTAGTTTGTTTTTTTTAAAATCAGATATTACCCTCTGCTTCCAAAAATCGCTTGGCAAATAGGCATCAAAAGCCAGAAGAATGCGTGATACTGAACGAGTTGGGGAAAAAAATCGACACTGAAAGACAAACGTATCTTAAAGCTTAGTCAAATTAGTTTATTTAATTCACAAATTAACAATGGATGGAGAAAAATGTAGCGATTCCATAACTTGATTTTTAAAAGATATATATATGTATATATATATCTTTTTAAAAAGATAAAAATGTTTATATATATGTTTTTCTTCCGAGTGATGCAATTTTCACAAGTGCCGACAGCTTAAAGAACTGGGTCAACCATGCCAGGGGAAATAAACGCCTGATCTCATCCTTTAATGAAGAATTTAAAGGTTATTTCCCATTGAACATTGAATGTAGTCATCGCAAATTGTGCCCCACAAGAATGTAAACCCCGAACACGTATGTCGTATTTTGTATTGTATTTATGTATTTCTCTTTTTTATCACAACAGATTTCTCTGTGTTAAATTCAATTGCAGTAGGTATGACTGCCATCGTGGCGAGGATAAAAAAGCAAACAAACAAACACTGAAAAACGAACAAACCAACCAACCGAATGAAGAAACAAAATCAGACCGATTGTCCGGGTGACGGAAGCAATACAGATAGAACGAGTTTTCAATGTGTGTTATCTTTTGTGCATGTGTGGGTGTATGTGTGAATGTGTTTCTTCATGTTTTACATTTATTTGCTTATTTATCATCATTGCTGTCTTTTATATTTATATATATATATATATATATATTATTATTATTATTATTATTATTACTACTACTACTACTACTACTACTACCTTTTTCTATATTATAATTATTATGTATTTATTTATTTATTTATTTATTTATTTATGTAAGCTTATCTATTATTTATTCCCCCCTTTTTTTTCTTCTTTTTTTTTTCTTTTTTTTCTCAAGGCCTGACTAAGCGCGTTCGGTTACGCTGCTGGTCAGGCATCTGCTTGGCAGATGTGGTGTAGCGTATATGGTTTTGTCCGAACGCAGTGACGCCTCCTTGAGCTACTGAAATTGAAACTTTCAATGTGTTGACATAATTCGGAAAAGGAGTGGACGCATTCAGTAAGTTGTGTGATTCGATTGCCAAGTGCCAGAAACAGTCGTGGGCATTCCAGCTGCCCCTCTTTACATATATATCCCATGTGCATGCAATAAAATTATTTGCAATGAGATACTTTTGCTATGAAACGTTGGGTTGCAATGTGTAAGCATCAGAACAATCTATTCCTTACAATGATTGTATTTGATAGCATACTGAAACTCGAAAATGTCATGTATCTTGGTCTGAGAAGCGCGTTGGGTTCATGCGCAGTTAAGGTAACCGTTCTCTCATGATGAATGTTGTGGCAAGTATGGATTCATCCGTCCGCTGTGATACCTCATTCAAATTGACTAGACGGGGCCGGGGAAAAAAATTTAGTACGGGTGGGGTTCGAACCCACGCGGATATAAATCCATTGGATCTTAAGTCCAACGCCTTAACCACTCGGCCACCGTACTAACTGCCAAAAGAGCTTACCTACTCCTGCCACACCTGTCTCAACTCCCGGACCTTTTTCTTCCTTCCCATTGTCCTCCACTGCTCAGTCACCATCTTCTTCTTCCACTGTCTGTCTGCCTGACTCACCTGCTTCACCATTAGATTCCTCTCTCCTTACCTCTGATCTCTTTCATGCCTGTCTGTTCAATGTTCAATCTGTCTGCCCTGATCAAAAGACTGACTATATTTCTGATTTTTTTTTTGAAAAAAACTTTGATATCGTCTTTCTTATCGAAACCTGGTTAAAGTCACAAGGTCACGAACCCAAACTTAAACAACTGACCCCCCCCCCCCCTCACCCCCCCCCTCCCGGATACAAAACTATGTCACTTCCTCGATTGTCTCGTGGAGGTGGCATCGCCACCGTCTACAGAGATATCTTGGAGTCTTCTCTCTCCTCCCATAACCACGCCTTTCCACATGATACCTTCGAAATGCTAGAAGTCACTCTCAGTGTTCCCGGTCACTCAGTCATCTTCTGTTGTCTCTATCGTCGTCCTCCTAGTCGTAAAAATAACCCAACGTCTTCTCAGTTTCACGATGAGTTCCGAACACTACTTGATTACTACAACCTTCGTTCTGGCAAACTTATTATCCTCGGAGATTTCAATTTTCATTTCGACAACCAGACTTCCACTGATGTCAAACGCCTATGTCTATCTCTGTCCACTCATTCTCTCTCTCAGTTCGTTATCTGTCCACTGACGCAACATCTAGACTTGTCGTTTCTCTCATTCTCTCTCGCCTTGACTACTGTAACTCTCTATTGTCTGGCTTGCCTGCTTCATCCATTCAGTCCCTTCAGCGCATACAAAACTCTGCTACCCGACTCGTCCTCAGAAAGAAAAGATCTGAGCACATCACTCCTCTTTTGCAACATCTCCACTGGCTCCCTGTCTCACACCGAATAAAGTACAAGATCAGCACTCTATGCTATAAATGTATTCACAAAACTGCCCCTTCCTATCTCGGCGGCTGCCTTCACCTCAACACTACATCTCGCTCACTACGATCGGCTTCGGATCCACTCTGTTTACGCATACCCAGATTCAAACACTCGACTGTTGGCCGCCGTTCTTTCTCTGTCTCTGGACCTTGCGATTGGAATGAACTTCCTCTTTAGCTTCAAGTCTCCACTCTCAGCTCTTTCAAGTCTGGCCTTAAAACCCACCTCTTCCCAAAATAGCCTCCCTTGCCTGCCCTTCCTTGTCTTTAGTTTCTACAGTTTCAGAGTTATGCATGCGTGTGAATGACTGGTGCGAAAGCGCTTTGATTTGTCTCTGCACAAGATTCAGCGCTATATAAATACCATTATTATTATTATTATTATTATTATTACTTAAGGTATGGAGACACTGACTTTTTTCTCCGTTTATCTTTGCTGCATTTACTGACGATATATATATATATATATATATATATATATATATATATAATATATATAGATAGATAGATAGATAGATATGTGTGTGTGTGTGTGTGTTATTGTTGTTGTTGTTTAAACAAAAACAACAACAACATATATTCAAAGAATTCATAAAAAAAATATTGATCTCATCAAAATGTATAGTTCACTCAGTTGCTAACCAGTTTGTTAAAACAAACTTAAAACTATCAGAAATTGGTAGTCTGTTCATTTTCCTTTCAGAAAATTGTAGGCTGTGCATAGACATACTTTCTTGCAGTTGTTATCGTTCTAGTTTGTTTTTTTTAAATCAGATATTACCCTCTGCTTCCAAAAATCGCTTGGCAAATAGGCATCAAAAGCCAGAAGAATGCGTGATACTGAACGAGTTGGGGAAAAAAATCGACACTGAAAGACAAACGTATCTTAAAGCTTAGTCAAATTAGTTTATTTAATTCACAAATTAACAATGGATGGAGAAAAATGTAGCGATTCCATAACTTGATTTTTAAAAGATATATATATATATATATATATATATATATCTTTTTAAAAAGATAAAAATGTTTATATATATGTTTTTCTTCCGAGTGATGCAATTTTCACAAGTGCCGACAGCTTAAAGAACTGGGTCAACCATGCCAGGGGAAATAAACGCCTGATCTCATCCTTTAATGAAGAATTTAAAGGTTATTTCCCATTGAACATTGAATGTAGTCATCGCAAATTGTGCCCCACAAGAATGTAAACCCCGAACACGTATGTCGTATTTTGTATTGTATTTATGTATTTCTCTTTTTTATCACAACAGATTTCTCTGTGTTAAATTCAATTGCAGTAGGTATGACTGCCATCGTGGCGAGGATAAAAAAGCAAACAAACAAACACTGAAAAACGAACAAACCAACCAACCGAATGAAGAAACAAAATCAGACCGATTGTCCGGGTGACGGAAGCAATACAGATAGAACGAGTTTTCAATGTGTGTTATCTTTTGTGCATGTGTGGGTGTATGTGTGAATGTGTGTCTTCATGTTTTACATTTATTTGCTTATTTATCATCATTGCTGTCTTATATATATATATATATATATATATATATATATATTATTATTATTATTATTATTATTACTACTACTACTACTACCTTTTTCTATATTATAATTATTATTTATTTATTTATTTATTTATGTAAGCTTATCTATTATTTATTCCCCCTTTTTTTTCTTCTTTTTTTTTCTTTTTTTTCTCAAGGCCTGACTAAGCGCGTTCGGTTACGCTGCTGGTCAGGCATCTGCTTGGCAGATGTGGTGTAGCGTATATGGTTTTGTCCGAACGCAGTGACGCCTCCTTGAGCTACTGAAATTGAAACTTTCAATGTGTTGACATAATTCGGAAAAGGAGTGGACGCATTCAGTAGGTTGTGTGATTCGATTGCCAAGTGCCAGAAACAGTCGTGGGCATTCCAGCTGCCCCTCTTTACATATATATCCCATGTGCATGCAATAAAATTATTTGCAATGAGATACTTTTGCTATGAAACGTTGGGTTGCAATGTGTAAGCATCAGAACAATCTATTCCTTACAATGATTGTATTTGATAGCATACTGAAACTCGAAAATGTCATGTATCTTGGTCTGAGAAGCGCGTTGGGTTCATGCGCAGTTAAGGTAACCGTTCTCTCATGATGAATGTTGTGCCAAGTATGGATTCATCCGTCCGCTGTGACACCTCATTCAAATTGACTATAGTTTGTAAAGACGGGGCCGGGGAAAAAAAATTTAGTACGGGTGGGGTTCGAACCCACGCGGATATAAATCCATTGGATCTTAAGTCCAACGCCTTAACCACTCGGCCACCGTACTAACTGCCAAAAGAGCTTACCTACTCCTGCCACACCTGTCTCAACTCCCGGACCTTTTTCTTCCTTCCCATTGTCCTCCACTGCTCAGTCACCATCTTCTTCTTCCACTGTCTGTCTGCCTGACTCACCTGCTTCACCATTAGATTCCTCTCTCCTTACCTCTGATCTCTTTCATGCCTGTCTGTTCAATGTTCAATCTGTCTGCCCTGATCAAAAGACTGACTATATTTCTGATTTTATTTTTGAAAAAAAACTTTGATATCGTCTTTCTTATCGAAACCTGGTTAAAGTCACAAGGTCACGAACCCAAACTTAAACAACTGACCCCCCCCCCCCACCCCCCACCCCCACCACCCCCCCCCCCCCTGGATACAAAACTATGTCACTTCCTCGATTGTCTCGTGGAGGTGGCATCGCCACCGTCTACAGAGATATCTTGGAGTCTTCCCTCTCCTCCCATAACCACGCCTTTCCACATGATACCTTCGAAATGCTAGAAGTCACTCTCAGTGTTCCCGGTCACTCAGTCATCTTCTGTTGTCTCTATCGTTCTCCTCCTAGTCGTAAAAATAACCCAACGTCTTCTCAGTTTCACGATGAGTTCCGAACACTACTTGATTACTACAACCTTCGTTCTGGCAAACTTATTGTCTTCGGAGATTTCAATTTTCATTTCGACAACCAGACTTCCACTGATGTCAAACGCCTATGTCTATCTCTGTCCAATCATTCTCTCTCTCAGTCCGTTACAGAACCAACACACAGATCTGGCCATACGTTGGACTGGCTCATCGCACGTGACTCTGATGCCATGGTTGCGTCAGTGACTGTAACTGACAAACTTTCTTCCGACCATTCTGCTGTTATATTCTTGCTTAATATTTCAAAACCTACCAGAACCAAAAAATCTGTTAGTCGTCGCAACCTGAAATCCATCAACATTAACACTTTTTCTTAAGCTGCAGAACGCCTTCCCAAAATTTCGTCCCGAACCGACGTATCCACACATTACAACACTGTCCTCTCTCAACTGCTGGATGAACATGCACCTCCCACTACCCGCATGCTCCCTGATAGACCTTCCTCCCCATGGTACACACA
Source organism: Babylonia areolata (assembly GCF_041734735.1). Taxonomy (NCBI): domain Eukaryota; kingdom Metazoa; phylum Mollusca; class Gastropoda; order Neogastropoda; family Buccinidae; genus Babylonia; species Babylonia areolata. The sequence continues at coordinate 46,188,703 of NC_134894.1, read as the reverse complement.
AGACATTCGACTTGCAAAACACAAACGTCGCCAACTGGAAAGACGATGGCGATCAACAAAACTGCAAGTCCACAATCAAATATTCCGAAAACAAATAAATAAAGTCAAACATATGATCTCATCAGCAAAGATAAACTTCTTTTCTGCTTAAGTTCTCGATGCCACATCCACCAAATCTCTTTACTCTGTCATGTCAAATCTTCTTGGAACTGCAAAAAAGACTCCTTTTCCTTCTGCCTACACTTTATCTGAACTCCCCAATGTCTTCTCCTCTTTCTTTTTCGACAAAGTCCAAAATATTCGTACCATCTTAGACCAAATGTCTTTCCAACCTGTTCATCCTGATCCTCAATTCAGCGGCACTCCTCTCCATTCCTTTAATCCATTGACTGAAACAGAAGTTCATGAAATCCTGAAAGAAATGACAATAAAATCCTGTGAGCTCGATCCTATACCAGCCTTGGTCTTTTCCCAGTGTGTCTCACATCTTCTCCCCACAATCATCAATATTGTCAACTCATCCCTTATCAATGGAACGTTTCCATCCACTTTCAAAACTGCAATCGTCCGGCCTCTTCTGAAGAAACCCAACCTTGACGCAAACATTTTGAAAAACTATCGACCAGTTTCTGCTCTTCCATTCATGTCCAAACTCCTCGAAAAATCTGTCCTCAAGCAGCTCAACAACCACCTTCGTTTCAACAATCTCATCCACCCATTTCAGTCTGCCTATCGCGCTGACCACAGCACCGAAACCACTCTCCTCCACATTCTGAACAATCTTCTGATAGCGTCCGACCCAGGAAAAATTTCCCTTCTCATTCTTCTCGACTTGTCAGCTGCCTTTGACACTATAGACCATTCAAACCTTCTTTCCCGTCTTCATTTTACATTTGGTATCAACGGCACTGTCCTAAACTGGTTCAAATCTTATCTCACTGATCGATTCCAGTCTGTCATTGTTGATCATTTCCAATCTGAACCCGTTAAAATCGAACATGGAGTCCCACAGGGATCTGTTTTAGGCCCAGTGCTCTTCACACTGTACACTGCTCCTCTCGCTGAAATTATCAACCGTCATAATATCAGTCATCATTCTTATGCTGATGACACTCAACTCCAGAAGAGTGATACCCCTGAAAAATTGTTGTCGCTCTTGCAAGAAACATCCAACTGCTTCCTGAACATTCAAAACTGGATGACTCGAAATAAGTTACAATTGAACGCGGACAAAACTGAAGCAATGATCATAGGAACTAAACAAAAGCTGTCTTCCGTCACAATTGACACAATCAAACTTGGCAGTACATCCATCCCTCTTTCCACGTCAGTCAGGAACCTCGGTGTTGTCCTTGACAGTACACTGACCATGCAATAATTTATCAGTCAGACATGTCAGTCCTGCTACTGTCCGGAAATATCTGTCCACTGACGCAACATCTAGACTTGTCGTTTCTCTCATTCTCTCTCGCCTTGACTACTGTAACTCTCTATTGTCTGGCTTGCCTGCTTCATCCATTCAGTCCCTTCAGCGCATACAAAACTCTGCTACCCGACTCGTCCTCAGAAAGAAAAGATCTGAGCACATCACTCCTCTTTTGCAACATCTCCACTGGCTCCCTGTCTCACACCGAATAAAGTACAAGATCAGCACTCTATGCTATAAATGTATTCACAAAACTGCCCCTTCCTATCGCTGTGGCTGCCTTCACCTCTACACTCCATCTCGCTCACTACGATCGGTTTCGGATCCACTCTGTTTACGCATACCCAGATTCAAACACTCGACTGTTGGCCGCCGTTCTTTCTCTGTCTCTGGACCTTGCGATTGGAATGAACTTCCTCTTTAGCTTCGTCAAGTCTCCACTCTCAGCTCTTTCAAGTCTGGCCTTAAAACCGACCTCTTCCCAAAATAGCCTCCCTTGCCTGCCCTTCCTTGTCTTTAGTTTCTACAGTTTTAGAGTTACGCATGCGTGTGAATGACTGGTGCGAAAGCGCTTTGATTTGTCTCTGCACAAGATTCAGCGCTATATAAATACCATTATTATTATTATTATTATTATTATTACTTAAGGTATAGAGACACTGACATTTTTCTCCGTTTATCTTTGCTGCATTTACTGACGATATATATATATATGTGTGTGTGTGGGTGTGTGTGTGTGGGTGTTGTTGTTGTTGTTGTTGTTTAAACAAAAACAGCAACAACAACATATATTCAAAGAATTCATAAAAATTTATTGATCTCATCAAAATGTATAGTTCACTCACCAGTTTGTTAAAACACACTTAAAACTATCAGAAATTGGTAGTCTGTTAATTTTCCTTTCAGAAAACTGTAGGCTGTGCATAGACATACTTTCTTGCAGTTGTTATCGTTCTAGATTTTTTTTTTTTTAATCAGATATTACCCTCTGCTTCCAAAAATCGCTTGGCAAATAGGCATCAAAAGCCAGAAGAATGCGTGATACTGAACGAGTTGGAAAAATAATCGACACTGAAAGACAAACGTATCTTAAAGCTTAGTCAAATTAGTTTATTTAATTCACAAATTAACAATGGATGGCGAAAAATGTAGCGATTCCACAACTTGGTTTTTAAAAGATATATATATATATATATATATATATATATGTTTTTCTTCCGAGTGATGCAATTTTCACCAGTCCTGACAGCTTAAAGAGCTGGGTCAACCATGCCAGGGGAGATAAACGTCTGATCTCATCCTTTAATGAAGAATTTAAAGGTTATTTCCCATGGAACATTGAATGTAGTCATCGCAAATTGTGCCTCAGAAGAATGTAACCCCCGAACACGTATGTCGTATTTTGTATTGTATTTATGTATTTCTCTTTTTTATCACAACAGATTTCTCTGTGTTAAATTCAATTGTAGTAGGTATGACTGCCATCGTGGCGGGGATAAAAAAAGCAAACAAACAAAGAAACACTCAGTGAAAAACGAACAAACCAACAACCGAATGAAGAAACAAAATTAGACCGATTGTCCGGGTGACGGAAGCAATACAAATAGATAGCCGTTCTCTCATGATGAATGTTGTGCCAAGTATGGATTCATCCGTCCGCTGTGATACCTCATTCAAATTGACTATAGTTTGTAAAGACGGGGCCGGGGAAAAAAATTTTAGTACGGGTGGGGTTCGAACCCACGCGGATATAAATCCATTGGATCTTAAGTCCAACGCCTTAACCACTCGGCCACCGTACTAACTGCCAACAGAGCTTACCAATAGAAATATATTCAATGGCAGGCTAATTCTTTCTCGTTACAGTCTACGAACAGGTGAAATATCATGACACAAAAGATGCGACACCATCGTATAAATATTCTGTATTATGCGACTTCTCTTTATATATTATTTCCTGATCACAACCGGAAATAGCAGGTACTTGGTGATTCCAATCCGAGGCTCATAAACAACATGGCGCAGCCAACAACGGAAACTCCGAACCCATAAAACTTTTGTGTGAATTGTGACAAAATTCAAAGTCCGAAATATCCTCAATGCACCCACAGTGACTCGCCGATGACTTTGATAGCTGATATTTGCCTTGCACCAAAGATTATTTGCCATCGAGTGGAGTTTGTTTAGAGCGGCACGCCAATCAATTATATTCAAACAGTAAGTGACAACATTAGTTTCAGGGAATTCGCCGTAAGATTTTATTCACACCAGACAAATTCTTTTTGTTTTTCTCCGAAATGTGTCCAAGGTAGAGCAAAGAAGGCGCAGTTGCAAAAAGAGAGAGGGCGCGACAGCCGAATATATAGTGCGTTGGACTTTAAGTCTCAGGGTCCTGGGTTCAAAACTTCAATCTCATCTACACCTGGTGGATACCTTTTTTGATGTACTTGGTCAGCACATGTGCAACCCTACTGCTGATGATCCACTTTCATAAGCTTATGTGTATCTGCATGCTGCTGATCAAAGTATGCACATTGAAGATCCATTTGGTCAAATCCGTGCACCAGTGTTTTGGAAGAGTTGGTGGATCATGGAAACAGAAATATCCAGCATTCGCCAGCCGTGCATGGTTGGATCATCAGTAATTTTATGTTAGTTATGAAATTTGAAGAGGAAAAAGAGAAAGTCCTGCATAAACTGCGTATGAAGAAGCACTGCTGTGCTGTGTATGTGGAGCTACTTTCATGTTACATAGGGTCTACTCAAAGGGTCAGCCATGGGTGTGATGTCCTATATGGAGTTGCCACATACTACATCAGAGGGCGTTTTACATCAGCTGGGTCACTGTCAATTTTTAAAGCTTGGACAGTCTTGCAGTGCATCTGCAGTCTCTCAAGGAGTGCCGATAGAACTCCTGCAGCATCTGGAACACACTTGCAGTCTTGTGGCACTGTATCAGAACATCCGTGACTGCACTGTGTCAAACAGATTCTAGTTTGTTGATTTCTGTCTTTGCTTCTGAGTCATGTACAGTGCAGGATTACATATACTATGGAACTGGCAAGTGGGTCTTATATTGGTAGTTCTTATATAGGAAATCCAAGGTTTCTATTCAAGACTATACTGCGTCTTCTTATATGTCAAACTTAGTATTGTTCTGCAGTGCGATGCCAAGATATTTGGTATCTGTTACACATTCTAGTGCATAGTTAGTTATACAGCTTATTCTTGTGGCTGCTGTTACTTTCATTTCAAGTCATTGTCAGGACACTTCATGTGTTCAGATAGAAAGATACTACTGTTCCCATCTCTCAAGCTGCTACAGAGACCCCCAGAGCTTCATGGTTATCAGAGGCAGCAATAAAGCATTACAGAATGGTATCATCTGCAGGAGGGTAGATCAAGGAAATGATTCTTCAGTTCTTGTTGCCAGTACATTGAATGATTGATACATATCAGGATCCTTGGGGTATGTAAGAGGAAATGGGTACTAAGTCTAACTTATGGGTTTCCACACCTTTTCCATGTTGATTCTGTTATTTCTATATTTGTGTGCAATATTCATGTTTTTGTTGACGTGTTTGTTTCTTCTGTTTTTTTCAGTAGCATTTATTGGAGTTCACGGACAAGCTTTTAAATTAAAGATTATTATTCATTTTACTGCCCATACAGATCATGCCACGAAATGTTGCTTGGCGGCGTACATACAGCGACGTGGCCTGTGCCAGCCAGATGTTTGCTGCCAATGCCACTATCTACATCCTGAGACAGACTGGTCCTACTGGCTTCTTGCTCAAGGAGGAAAATGAGTCAAAGAACTTCAAGGTATTGGTGTTGTAGTCGTTGAATTATGTAATGCATGCCGTATCACTTCAGTTCGTATGTCCATATGTGTGTGGGCATGCACATGCATGTGTGTGTGCATGTGTGTGTGTTTGTGTGTATGTGTGTGTGTGTGTGTGTGTGTGTGACAGAGCACTCTATTCCCAAATAAGCACTAGGCCTGATCTGATAGGTCTTCATGCACCATGTGAAGTATAATTTTAAAAGATTAGTCATGTATCATGTATCTTTTTTCTTTTCTTTTTTTTTTTTTTTTTTTTTTTTTTGCATTCTTTATTTTTCCCCCTTGTATTCCATTTTTCTTCCTTTCTTTTTTTCTAGTTTCATTTCATCCACCTATTTTCACTCTGTGTTTGTGTTCATTTATGTATGCATGACTTTTTATATTAGAGTTTTGATGGAATTGGAATACATGTTTCATAAACATCCTGGTGACAGAGAATCACAGCTCATCAGGTCAGGCATTTGAGATTCCCCTCTTCTTTCACCCCATTATCCCATTATCTTTCTTCCTTTTTTTTTCTTTCTTATTAAGCGTATGTGATTAAGCACATATTTATGGATCAGTCTCACATGCATTGAGGCCTCCTTGACACTGAAACTGAATTAATTTGTTTTTCTTTTCTTTTTTTTTTTTTTTTTTTTTCTTTTTTTTTTTTTTGTTTTTGTTTTTTTTTGGTTTTTTTTTTTTTTTTTTTTAATCTGACAGGTGTTTCTAGGAGACCCTCACAGTTGTACATGCCCAGCTTTCCGTAAAGAGAAAGACCTCTGCAAGCATATCTGCTGGGTTCTTCTGAAGAAGTTCCGTCTTAGCCAGGATGATCCATGTAAGTATAAAAACATATTTTTTTTCATATGCCTTGCTTTTCTGTCTGCCGAGTGTGTCCATCTGTCTGTCTGTATCTTAGAAATAAGCACTCACACACATGCATATATGCATGTCACCCCCGCCTTACAATTGTATAAAGTCTATGGACTATAGTGGTATTTAGATGTGACAGCAGTGTTTAAAGTACATAACTTTTTTTCTCTCTCTGTCTCTGTCTCTGTCTGTCTGTCTTTCTCTCTCACTCTCTCTCTCTGTGTCTTCTCTCTGTCTCTTTCTCTGTCTGTCTATCTCTCTCTCTTTAATCATTGATTTTTGTGATGGTCCATATGTATTTAGAGACAACCAGATCCCTAGTTTTAGAACTGTTTTTTCACTTCAAATTCTGCTCACTGGTATGACTTTCTTACCAGTGTCATGGCAGCTCGGTCTGTCTGATATTGAACTGGATGAAGTGATGCGAGGACCGGCGATAGCCAGACGTGCTCAGCAGCAGCAGCAGCAGCAGCAGCGTCAGCAAGCAGCCGCATCTCAGCAAGTGGCTGACGCCAGCGGGGGACGCCCCATGGTGCCACAGAGAGACATTGCTGATGACGATGTCTGCCCCATCTGTCAGGACGAGTTCATGAACAAGAAACTGCCTGTGACCTTTTGCAAGTCAGTGTGTGTGGGTGGGGTGGGACGTGTGCTGTTAGCTGGCAGGTTTTGTTTGTTTGTTGGGATCACTTTGTGTTAGTCGTTTAATTTGAATAATGTTTTTCAAACTGAGATCATTAGTGCATGAGTGTATCAGGCAATGATTTATTATTGCTCTCTGTTTGTGTGTTTCTTGTCCTCAGCTTCAAGTCAGAAAATCTAATTTGGGAATGAAGCGGAGGTCTACTACAAAAGCTCAAAAAAGAACTACATATCATTTTTCTCTCTCTTTTTTTTTGTAATTCTAAATTTGGTATCTTATGAAAAAAAAAAAGAACTTCACAGTGTGTATGTGTAGTTTTCCTATGATTAATTTAAATGTTCTCACCATAACAGTTTGGAATTCCATGAAAAGAAAGAATGAAAACAGCATAATCAGAGTGTTTTATTTGCTCTGTATATGTGTGAGTGTATACATATATATTTGTGTCTCTGTCAGTATGTATGTGTGTTCATTTGTGCATGTAGTTATGTGTATACATTTGATTAGAGTATGAATGAGTGTGTTTGTGTGTGTGTGTGCAAGAGACGGACTGGTGCAACAAGGAGAAAGAGAGATGTAATATGGTACACATAATTATACATGTGAACATATGAACCGTCACATGTGAGTGCACCTGCAGATGAATATATAGTACATATGTTTATGCTGATTCCTGTGTTTGCAGATTTGGCTGCGGCAACAATGTCCACATCAAGTGCATGAAGGTCTGGGCCGAACACCAGCTGAAAAGTTCACAAGACAAGGTCATCAAGTGCCCCATGTGCCGAGAAGACTTTGGACCCATCACACTGCTGAAGCAGGAAATGCGCAATGCGGATGCCGTGACTTCCACTGCACCTTCAGCTCCTTCCAACCCCAATCGCATGGACCGCCATGTGGGCATAGGCTGCAGCAATTGTCGCATGGCTCCTATTGAGGGAAAGTGCTATAGGTCAGTGTGTGGGTTTTGGGGATTACGTTTTTTGCCTTTGTGCTGTTCTGAATGTCTTGCGTATCTGTGCCTAGAGTGTGCGCGTGCATGTATGGTGTGTGTGTGTGTGTGTGTGTGTGTGTACATGTAACCTTTTGTGTTTCTCTCTCTCTCTCTCTCTCTCTCTGTCTCTGTCTCTGTCTCTCTTTTTCTCTGTCTGTCTCTCTCTCCTCTCCGTCTCTCTCTTGCATCTCCCCCCCCCCTCTCTTTCCCCTCTCCCTCTCTCTCCCCTATTCCATAACTCATTTACTCATACCCCCCTTCATCTCTCTTTCTCTTTCTCCCCCCCAACCCCTGACCCCCCCCCCCTTCTTCTCTTGCCCTGTCCTGACGCAGCAACATTATTCTTATATTCTGATGTGTGTTTCTTTTCATATAGATTTTATAACCTTCATGTTTATGTCTTTATCATTTAGTATTGTGTAGTAGACCCTAAATAGGTTCGGGATTGGAAGTAAAAAGAAGTTAGAACACATCAGTGCTAATCTGTTATCCTCTGAAATATAGATTTTTTTCTTGTCCTCTCTCTCTCTCTCTCTCTCTCTCTCTCTCTCTCTCTCTCTCTCTTTCTCTCTCTCTCTCACAATAAGGAAATGTGATTTTCTGTGAAGTAGAATGATCCATGGTGGGTATCTAACAGATTCCTAAATTAAATGGAGGAGGAGACAAATTATGGATCTATCGATTTTATCAGTCTTACCATTTTCACAGTGATTACAGAAAGAAGGGAAGCTCTGCTGAAATTTACTGCCATTTTCTTCTCAAAGCAATCATAGAAAATACATGATACAAAGTGTGTATTATATTCATATATATATATATATGTGTGTGTGTGTGTGTATGTATGTATATAAAATCACTGGATGATAAGACATAAAATGCAGTCACACATATGCTTTGATGTTGTTCAAATAGGTGTGTGTGGATTATTGTTACAGATGCTGCACATGCACTGACTTCTATCTGTGCCAAGCTTGCTTCAACACTCCTGCCCACACCCATCACTCTTTCCAGTTCAGACACGTAAGTTGTAGACCTTTATTCTCTGTCACTTCATTCAGTTGAAATATACCCAAGTGGTAGATGCTAGAGCTTTTGTTCTATTTTGATTAAACACAAGTATTTGTACTAGGCATTTGTACAGTCATTCCCATGAGACGATAAACTGAGGTCCCGTGTGCAGCATGCACTTAGTGCACATAAAAGAACCCAGGGCAACAAAAGGGTTGTTCCTGGCAAAATTCTGAAGAAAAATCCACTTCGATAAGAAAAACAAATAAAACTGCACGCAGGAAAAAATACAAAAAAAATGGGTGGCGCTGTAGTATAGCGACTCGCTCTCCCTGGGAAGAGCAGCCCGAATTTCACACAGAGAATTCTGTTGTGATAAAAAGAATACAAATACAAGTAGGCTTTGCCTGTTGATGATGAATGAATGTGATGTTTTTTAATCAGGGCTTCAACTCTAACTGCATGAGAAAATTATGTCAGAATATGGACCTTCATTTTAAGTTTTTATCACACAGATGACAGTGGGTTGTTGGCCGGTTAATTAACACTTATTACTCACATTTGAAGAGTCCATACAGCTTGAAACATTGACTAATACCTAGTTGAAGTGCCGAAGAGTACATAAAATGAACAAGAGGCCAATCCATGTGGAGCTTATGACAGAATAAGCGAACAGAACTTGCCAGTGTGGACATCGTTTGGCATGTTATGCGTGGATGAAATTGCTTATGTTGTTTTTTCTTTTCCTGCTTTTTTTTTTTCAGTCAAATATGCCACTCATATTGCTGTATGGAGTAATGTCATTCAGAAGCAATATGATCCATGCACAACCATTTTTAAATAATTCGGTCTCTTTTGCCCATTTTCCCTGTCGTTTTCTAAGATCAGAAAATACTTCTTTTTTTTTCTCAAGTGTATAACACCAGGAAATTTTGTAGGGAAACAACACAATTTAAGCTTTTATTAATGTTTATACCTTATGTAAATGATTACTCATGTCAAGTCTGTATACTAGAAAAGAATAACTTCAATGAATTGTCATATTTTTTGTAATATTATAATGTAAGAAGTTCTACTGCTCAGGGCAATTCTGTTCGGTTTCGTTTTGGCTTTGTTTTGATCTGTTGCCTGATCATATCATAATTGACTTGTTCCAGAAACGTAACCAGAGATGGCGAAATGCTCAAAGAATGCTTGGAGCAGCTTTGCCTGATGCTATGATCAATGACTTGATGAATCGGGAACTGTCTGCCTCAGACTATGACACGCTACTGCAACTTGACAAGTCAGTTGAGCTCTGAATGCCTTGCTTTTGTTTATGCTCACACATGTGCAACTATGTGCACACACACACACACACACACACACACACACACACACTCTCGCACACACACACACTCGCACACACACACTCGCACACACAAGCACACACACACATGCACAAATACACACAAACACACACATGCATTCACACACACACACACACACACACACACACACACACACACACACACACACACACACACACACTCACACACTCACACTCACACACACACTCACACTCACACACGCACACATTTTTGACATCCATCCAAGTGGTGGCAAGCACAGTAGACTGTAGTGGGGTTGCTTTGTTGGGCTTGACAGCTCAGCATCAGCAGGGGCAGGGGCGCCACTGAGTGACCTGACGGAGGAAGTGCTGCAGATGCTTCCAGTGGAGCGGGTGAGAGAGAGGGGACCTCTGTTAGCTCCTGGTGCGCAGTGCCGGGTGTGCCTGCGAGGCTTCGCCGTAGGACAGTACGTGCGGAAACTGCCCTGTCAGCATAAGGTTTGTCAGTGTTTTGTTGTTGTTGTTCTTCTTCTTCAGTTTAATGTCTTCCACTTTAAGTGATATTAGAGTTTTGTTGTTGTTTTTTGACTCACTTGTGAAACAAAGTGAGTCTATGTTTTAACCCGGTGTTCGGTTGTCTGTGTGTGTCTGTGTCTGTGTCTGTGTGTCCGTGGTAAACTTTAACATTGACATTTTCTCTGCAAATACTTTGTCAGTTGACACTAAATTTGGCATAAAAATAGGAAACATTCAGTTCTTTTCAGTCATCTTGTTTAAAACAATATTGCACCTCTGGGATGGGCACAAAAAAATTAAAAAAAAGAAGTCAAAGTTGGTGTCAACTGACAAAGTATTTACAGAGAAAATGGCAATGTTAAAGTTTACCACGGACACACACACACACACACACTGGATATTATCACCAGTTGATTGATATAGATGGATGAGTGGGTTGATAGGAGAGAGAATATTTGTGTGTTAGTCTGTTTTTGTTTTTTTTTTTAATCTTTACATATTGATGACTTTGAATATTTGTTGCTGCAGTATGGTCACTGTGAAATTTAACTGCCTAAAATAGACATGCTACAAGGAAATAGATGAGGTGGGTTTTTTTAATCTAACTTATAAGACATATGAATCATAAAAAAAATAGAAAAAAAATCACTATGAAATAGAACATGTGTTTGTGGGTGTCAATTTGCAAATTAGCAAATGTTTATTCCTAGGATTTGCACTAATGTAATCATAATCTGTGTGTATGCAAGCTTTTTTTTTTTTTTTTTTTTGCTTTTATATTTTTTTGGTGTGTGTGCGTTGGGTGGAGGGTGGGGGCTAGGAGGAGGAGGATTCTTGTTTGTTTGTTCATTTCTTATTAGTTTGTTTTGTTTTTTGTTTGTTTTTTTCTTCTTTTTTTTTTACACTTTTTTTTTTTTTTTTGAATGATGGATGGGATTTTCGTTCTGTTCATGTTTTGCTTTTGGTATGGCTTTCTTTGTTTTTAGGTGAAGATTTTCCTCAGCTGCAGGTTTAAGCATTCACAGGCATGAACCTGTACTGTCCTGTACTGATTTTTGCTGCAGTTCCACAAGGACTGTATCGATGCCTGGCTGCTGCACTCCCATCCCACCTGCCCTATCGACTCCAGCCCCGTCTTTACCACCCGGCCACACTCTGACACCGCGGCCAACAACAGACAGGCCAACAGGTCAGGGCTTTCCCAGCTGCCACCACCACCCACCCACCCACCTCTTTCATCTCCACTCGTCCCTTCTTTAGTGTTGTGATTGTCTGGGATTGTCTGATTGCTTTCTTTAGTGTTGTGATTATCTAATTGCTTTCTGTTGTGTTGTGATTGTCTGATTGCCTTCTTTAGTGTTGTCTGATTGCCTTCTTTAGTGTTGTCTGATTGCCTGCTTTAGTGTTGTCTGATTGCCTTATTTAGTGTTGTGATTGTCTGATTGCCTGCTTTAGTGTTGTCTGATTGTCTTCTTTAGTGTTTTGTCTGATTGCCTTCTTTAGTGTTGTCTGATCGCCTTCTTTAGTGTTGTGATTGTCTGATTGCCTTCTTTAGTGTTGTCTGATTGCCTTCCTTAGTGTTGTCTTATTGCCTGCCTGCTTTAGTGTTGTCTGATTCCTGCTTTAGTGTTGTCTGATTGCCTTCTTTAGTGTTGTAATTGTCTGATTGCTTTCTTTAGTGTTGTGATTGTCTGATTGCTTTCTTTAGTGTTGTGATTGTCTGATTGCCTTCTTTAGTGTTGTCTTATTGCCTTCTTTAGTGTTGTGATTGTCTGATTGCCTTCTTTAGTGTTGTCTGATTGCCTTCTTAATGTTGTGATTGTCTGATTGCCTGCTTTAGTGTTGTCTGATTGCCTTCTTTAGTGTTGTGATTGCCTTCTTTAGTGTTGTGATTGTCTGATTGTCTTCTTTAGTGTTGTGATTGTCTGATTGCTTTCTTTAGTGTTGTGATTGTCTGATTGCCTTCTTTAGTGTTGTGATTGTCTGATTGCTTTCTTTAGTGTTGTGATTGTCTGATTGCTTTCTTTAGTGTTGTCTGATTGCCTTCTTTAGTGTTGTCTGATTGCTTTCTTTAGTGTTGTGATTGTCTGATTGCTCTGAACTCAGAGTGGGTGACTTTTGAGAGTATGAATAATGATTGACACCTTCAGGTAATTCATTATTTCCTGATGGACACAAAATTTCTCAAGTGAGGGATTCCAAAAGTGATGTATTGTATTGTATTGTATTGTATCGTATTGTATTGATTGTATTGTATTGTATGCTGATTGGTAAAAAAAACCCTGATACTTTATTGATGTGATATGATATGATATCATGTAGATACTTACATAGCACCTATCCTCTGTAGGAGACCAAGCTCTAAGCACTTTACAAACATGGGGGTCATTTGCACATTAGGCTGCCTACCTGGGTAGAGCTGAATGACGGCTGCCATTGGGCGCTCATCATTCATTTCCTGTGTCATTCAATTAGATTTCAGACATACACACATACACACTCAGACATGTAACATTTTACATGTATGACCGTTTTGTTTATTTACCCCACCATGTAGGCAGCCATACTCCATTTCCAGGGTTGTGTATGATGGATATGTTCTTGTTTCCATAACCCACCAAACGCTGATATGGATTACAGGATTTTTAATTTGAGTATTTGATCTTTCGTATGCATATACACACAAAGGGGTTTCAGGCATTAGCAGGTCTGCACATATGTTGATCTGTGAGATCGGAAAAAATCTCCACCCTTTATTGTGATGGTGACTGGTCATGTGAGTCAGGTTGTCAAACACAGTACTTTTTTTTTTTTTTTTTTCTGCCCCATCATCTGCACCGTTTAAGTGGCATTACTCCCACGCCACTCATTTAGATTCCCCCATACACAGCCACACCCGCGTTCGTCCGTCACAGTTCCAGCGTCGGCAGTCCACAGGGAACCATCGATGTTAGGTCGCCAGGAGGCCACACACCAGAGGAGACCCTGCACTGCTGCTGAGTCACTTCGGTGGTGTTCAGTGGTGCCTGTTCTGATTTTTACGTACTTAGGACACGTCAAACACAGTACTTTGTGATAACTTCGTCCACATCAGACGGCATCACTGGAACCACATCACTTGTGTTCAGCAAGAGTGGTTCCTGCACTTTAGATGCCTGCCAGCTGATTCCTTTTTCAAGGTTCAGTTGTCAAGGGGTTAGTTTCCATTGTTCTGTGAAAACTGGTGGTTCTGGCTGTTTGGGGTTATTTTGGTCAGGGCTCATTCTGCAGACCGTCAGCCAAACACCCATAGAACAGTAGATAGTCTGACAACTGTCCTGGGAGTCTGTTAGCATGAATGTGGTGGGGCACCTTAAGCGGTTAGTAGTTCAGGTGATGATGTAGTGACCAGATGCTTTTGCTTCCTTTGACTGACCAGTATTTTGTATGTTGTATAAGTTTGTACTACAACTAGTCTTTATTGTTAAGGCCTGTTTCAAATGGACATTTAAGTTTGGTGGATTGAATAATTTATCTTTCTGTTCATTAGTAAACAGTTGACTTATGAACACATATGGTATAGAACAGTATTATAGTATGTTATTAACACTTATCGACACATATTACTGCTTCTGATATACATCCTGGCAGACGTTCTATGTATCAAACTACATTGATGAACTGTTGATGAGCAGCAGTTAAGACCCTTTATTTTTCTTTATTGATTTGAAATCCTCACAGATATCTAAACCAAAACAAAATTACATAGACTCACTTTGTGTTTACACAAGTGAGTCAAAAATTATAGCTTACATTTGACTGGAAGATCATCTGCCTAGCAGATGTGGTGTAGTGTATATGGATTTGTCTGAACGCAGTGACACCTCTTTGAGAAAGTGAAAGTGAAGATGGTGTACAATGTTGCAGGATAGGCAACTCCTCTGCTTCATCTCACCAAGGTGCAGGAGACAGTGCTACAGGTCTTCGTGGCCATCACGACGAGGTGCATTCCCTCTCCGTCCCCTCACTGGGGGTCACCGCCATGCGGGTGGGAGTGGCAGAAGATTACCGGCGGGACGGGGACAGGGGGATCCTGGCTCGGCGCCCACCTCGTGACCCCCACATCCCTCACCGCCCCCCTGCCAGGCTGGAACTGACCGGCACACGGGTGGGCTCCGAGGATGGCGCCAACGTCAGGTAAGGTAGTGTGAACACTGACTTGTGCTGCTGCACCTGGTTTATGCTTGGGTGATGCCTTTGATGCAGTATGAAAAATGAGAGACCTGTTTTCCTGGACTGTGACTTGACTTTGCCTAACAAAGTGGTGTGGAATCAACTGCTTCTGTTGTGTCCCAGCTGGGACAGTTCAGTTTCCTATCAAGTTAAAATCATCTCAAGAAAAAACTTAAAACATTTGCAGAAACGTGATAAACAATGTGTGTGTGTGTGTGTGTGTGTGTGTGTGTGTGTGTGTGTGTGTGTGTGTGTGTGTGTGTAATCTCTCTCACTATATATATATATATATAGAGAGAGAGAGAGAGAGAGATATGTGTCTTGTCCCAAACCTTAATACCAGGTTTATTGTTGTTGTTTTCTTACTTTGTAATAGATAATTTATCATGTGCTTCAACTGTGTTTACATAGATATATGGATATTTTGTATTAATCAAAGTTTGTGACAGGTCTTTCATTTGCAATCTGTATAGTAAGTGTTGTACATTGACCTTTTATGCATTCCTGATTTCTGAAAGAATGTTAAGATTATGCCCTGTCAGTTTCTTTGTTTCTGGGGGTTTTTGTTGTTGTTTTTTGTTGTTGTTGGTCTGTCGAAAGTGTGCACACTGTGGAATTTTCATATTAACAGCCATTCAGCTTTGTATCCTCATGCAGATTTGCATTGCACACTGTTTTCTTCCCACAACTCTGTGAAGAGTCATTGGTGACTCAGAAGAACTGTTCACCACAGTCCTCTGTTGTCACACATGAAAGCCTTGGTCTCTGTGAACGGTTTTTCTTTTTTTTCTTCGTGATGTGGCGTGTCTTGGGCAAGCCAAGTCTGATGGATCTCATCCCTTATCTTGATTGAATTTTCTTGTCGGGTTTTACTTCCCACATGCGGCAGGTAGTACCCGGTTACATTGTTACCAGCAGCAGAGACCAACCTTTGGCCTGACCAGTGTGTGATAGTCGCGTCCATCTATGACCATCAGAACAGCAGACGAGGCAATTTCTGTCCTATCTATCTGGGCTAGAATTTGATTACAGTGGAGAGTGTCTTGCTAGTTACATCCCCACTCTCTTGGCCAAGAGGGGTTTAGGACAATAGGCGTTGAGATGGTTCCCAAAGGCCAACTAGCCCCCAGGGCTGCAGCACTAAGAGCCAGTGCCTCATAGTTTGAGAGTCATAGCCCTTCACAAAAGACTAAGCTGTAAACGATTTCCGGTTGCAATGGAGAAACCATTCATAACACAGCTCTCACTTTGCTGTTGGGCCAGCTGTAAACTTACATCAGTCTGTGATATAAGCTGAGTGTTGGGTCTGGCCAATGTAGAAAGTTGAATTTGTAGCCATCCAGTGTTTGTACCCGTATACAAGTTTTCACTGCGCCCAGTTGGGATGTTGACTGTAGCCTTTGTTGAGCTTTGTTCCCTGTGTGTTGACTGTAGCCTTTGTTGAGCTTTGTTCCCTGTGTGTTGACTGTAGCCTTTGTTGAGCTTTGTTCCCTGTGTGTTGACTGTAGCCTTTGTTGAGCTTTGTTCCCTGTGTGTTGACTGTAGCCTTTGTTGAGCTTTGTTCCCTGTGTGTTGACTGTAGCCTTTGTTGAGCTTTGTTCCCTGTGGCCCCCAGGCAGGACAGGGCCTCACAACAACCTGACATGGTGGTGCCGGGAGGTCGCCTGCTGCAGGAGGCCATGGAACGGCGCTCCCAGCTCAACCAGCACCTCACCCAGCTGATGATGGAGAACACTTTGATGCCTGCTGCTGTCAGTGTGTGTGTGGGTGTGTGTGTTGGGGGTGGCGGGGGGGGGGGGGGTATATGTGTTTGTGTGTGTGTGGTTGTGGGTGTGTTTGATGTGTGGGTGGGGGTGGGAGGTGTTGTGTGTGTGTGTGTGTGTGTGTTGTATGTGTGTGAGTGTGTGTGTGTATCTTGTTGTGTGTGTTGTGGTGTGTGTTATGTGTTTGTGCGTGTGTTTGTGGCGTGGTGTGTGTGTGTGTGTGTGTGGGGGGGGGGTATTTATTATGTGTTTGTGTGTGTGTGTTGTGGTGTTTGTGTGTGTGTGTTGTGTGTGTATGTGTATTATCTTTTGCTTTTTGTATTGTTTGTTGTACATAATTATATGTGTGGTTTTTAGTTACAGTTTTCAGTTTCTCTAGGAGGCATCACTGCATTCAGAAAAAAAAATCTGCACAACACCACATTTGCTAGGCAGACACTTGACCAGCAACATAACCCAATGCACTTAGTCAGGCCTGGAGCGCATGCAGGAATATTTTGTGTACCTATCAGAGTGGATTTCTTATTCAGAATTTGCCAGAGGACAGCGCTTTTATTGCCATGGGTTCTTTTTCTGTGCGCCAAGTGCGTGCTGCACACGGGACATAGGTTTATCGTGTCATCCAAACGACTAGACGCTGAGTTTGAGTTTCCAGTCAAACTTGGGAGAAAAGGATGAGACCGTGAATCGAACCCAGGCCTTCTTGAACACTGTATTTGTATTTGTATTTCTTTTTATCACAACAGATTCCTGTGTGTGAAATTCGGGCTGCTCTCCCCAGGGAGAGTGTGTCGCTATACTACAGCGCCACCCATTTTTTTGTATTTTTCCTGCGTGCAGTTTTATTCGTTTTTTTGTTTTCCTATCAAAGTGGATTTTTCTACAGAATTTTGCCAGGAACAACCCTTTTGGGTTCTTTTATGTGCGCTAAGTGCATACTGCACACAGGACCCCGGTTTATCGTCTCATCCGAATGCCTAGCGTCCAGACCACCACTCAAGGTCCAGTGGAAGGGGAGAAAATATCGGCCATGATTTGAACCAGCGCGCTCAGATTCTCTCGCTTCCAAGGCAGACACATTACCTCTAGGCCATCACTCCACTTACTGGCAGACAAACATCTTAACCATTCTGCCACCTTCCTCCTTGGCTTAAAGTTGTGTGCTTTTGTCTTGTTCACCAACAAAAGTCAGAGTACTTGTTTTGTTACTGCTGATTAGTCAGTGCCCTGTGTGATTTTGAGCTGCCTGCTTCCTTCTGAGAGAAAACCACCTCACAACAGGGAGAAAGTTTTCAAAGAAAAGAAAGAAATCTTTCCTATATCAGAGTCTGCAAAATGAATTCTTCACCAGCTATGAATCACAAATCATATTTTTTGTCTTTGGTTGTTGTTGTTTTGGTGTGTGTGTTTTTTTTTTAAAGTTTTTTGGTTGTGTAAAGCTCCAAGAGGATTGTGTCAATGGTTTGTGTTCAGTATAGAAAACCTCATTTGATAATTATATCATTAGTTTTAGTATTATTACTACAATTATTATTACTGTTGTTGTTGCTGGTGGTGTTGTTGGTGGTGTTATGAGTAGCATTAATATCATTTGCAGTAGTAGTAGTCATAGTAGTAGTAGCAGCAATAGCAGTAGTATTGTCATTATCATCATGATTATTCTCATTGTTAGTTCCTTGCTGGTGGGGGATTGCAGACAACGAACAGACTGTGAGACATCAGTTTCCTTCTTTTCTTCCTTGTGGTCCACAGTCAAGAAACTTGTATTTTTTTCTGAAATTTTCTTCTCCTTCTGTTTTTTTTGTTGTTGTTGTTTTTTTTCCTCAAATATTTCATGATTACCACATGGTTCCAGGGCTCCCCTACAGAAGGCAGAGACGACCATGACCAGCAAGCTGACCTGACGCCCTCCAGCGGTCATGGGGGAAGTGCCAGAGCAGGAAACCTGCATTTTCTCTTTGATGCCCCAAGGCACCAAGGCGGGGCTGGTAGTCCCAGTTCTTTGCCAGGTAAGCTGTGAACCTCGGTTTCAGTCACGCACCACTTCCATGTTTGGAGTGAGTTCCTGTCAAGGTCTTCGGTGTCAGCGTTGTTCGTTGGGAACCATCGTTGGACGGATGTGGTAGCAGTCTCTCCACTCTGGGAGAGGATGCCTACTCAGACTGGCTGTGCGATGAAGTGATCATTGTCATCAGTAGGTAGGGCTTGGTAGGTGGTGTCAGGTGTATATCGAATCAAAGCAGTCACTGCTGAACACCGCCGATGTGACTCAGCAGCAGTGCAGGGTCTCTTCTGGCGTGTGGCCTCCTGGCAGTCTAACATCAATAGTTTCTGGCAGACTGCCAGCACTGAAATTGTGTCAGTGGAATCCAGATGTGGCTGTGTATGGGTGACTCAGGATGAGCAATGTGGGAGTAATGCCACTGGAACAGTGCTGATGGTGGTGCATTGAATAAAAAAAGAAGAAACAGTGAAATAAAAAGCTGTTGACTTTGTTATTAAAGAGCTGTCTATTTTTTTCCCTTGGAATACAGGTACCACTTTTCCATGTGTTCTATGTAGATTCATGATGTTTCTTGCCTGTTGTAGTGGTAATAGTGGTGACCTCTGTCTGTCCTGTCTGGAAACATATTGTGCTTGTCAGTGATCACTCAGTAAAACTTGAACAATGTCTGTGACAGCTGAATGAGCCAATCCTGGAGGGTCAGTCTCTGTGGTGACTCTTTTGCATCAAAGAGTGGATGGATGAACCATAGAAAAAAAAGTCTTTGTTTATAGCAAAGATCTTTTGTCCGAATAAATATGTTATGTCAGACTGGTAATTGTTGAACAGTTTCAAACAAAATGGTTGCAGCATAAGATAAGATAAGATAAGAATAACTTTATTATCTCCAACTGGAGAAATTTGGTCAGGTGCACTATCACAACATAGACAAGTAAACAACATGGGGACCATAACTGTAAAAGCCAACAACAGCCCCTACAAATATTACGAAGATACAAATGTAAAAAATATCACATACATCGTTTCATACATGCATCCACACACTGCAGCTAATAACTAGTATTCTTAATGTAAAAACAGAAAGAATTAAGAAACATTATTTGAATATAATTATAAACATAGCCTACTATACTGCACATTGATTATAATAGACAGATAAGATAAGAATAAAGATGAATTGCGGAAAACTACAACCAGATAATCAGCACACACCCGCACCCCCAACCCCCCCCCCCACCCCCCCCACCCACCCACCCCACACACGCGGATAACTTGTCATATCTGGAAACACTAAAGAAGATGGGCCAGAGAGCACATGTTTTTGCATGGTGACATTATCCAGCAGACAATAACTACACAGAAGCAGCTGTATATAGTTTAAGTAAATATGATAGTGTTTTAAAAACAAATGTTGCTGCCTGTAAATGATAATGCTTTAAAAACAAATGTTGCTGCCTGTCTCTGTGTATGATTCCTGTTCATTTGTTCAGATGATTTCAGTGGAAACAAAGCATCCTCAGCATACGTGTATTACAGAAAACATATTTATGTGACTTTGTTTTGGTTTTGTTTTTTGGACCATGTGTGCATTTTGTTTTGTTTTGTTTTTTTTGGACTCTGTATGCACTTTGTTTCTGCATGTGTGACTGTGTATGTGGTACATTAGGTATCATATCATGTATGATTTGCTAGTTTGCTCAGCTGAAATGGGACAACAGTCGTTCTTAATGAATTTCTGGCTTATTTTATGTCTCTTCTCCCTTCCTTTTCTATGTTTTCAATTCAGTTCAATTCAGAATACTTTATTATCTGCTTCAACCAAAAACAGAAAATTTTCTTTAGGCTCACTTAAAATAAAATGCCCGTCAGTAAAAAAAACAAAACAAAAAAAAACCAACTAACACACCCTTCACTTATCACCATGCACACATCAATTATTATGTAAAAAGAAAAACATGTGGGTAAGATACTATTACATTATGATTCAGACTGTAACAACTGTGTGTGTGTTGCGTGTGTGTCCGTGCGTGTGCATGCATCGTTTTGTGTGTGCGCACGCGCACGCACGCGTGTGTGTGCCTGCGTGTACGCACGCGTTTGTGTCCCATTTTCTGCCTCTGCCTCTTTCCCCTCCTCACTCGAAGTTTCGGTTTCAAAGAGGTGTCAAAACATGCAGACTGATCCATGTATAACAAACCGCATGTCCTAAAAAAAAAAAAAGAAGAGGAAGAGCAGGTGGGTAAGCATAACATACTAGATGGGCCTTTCTCTCTCTGTGTCCTTTCACTCTCATGTCTTGCTGCTATACAAACCAAAGAAACAGAACTGTTCTTTTGACCTTAAGGGTGTAGGTGCCAATATGAGGTCGCTAAACCCCACTCACACAACTGTTCTTTGAATGTAAAAGAGTGAAGAGCAGATATTCATGACTTCTCTGTTTTTTGTCCCCTCCTCAGAACGAACACATCAAAGAAGACAGCCTGCATCAGTAAGAGCCAAGGGTCCTCTACGTCAGCGATCAGGAAGTGTGGGACGAATTCCTCCGTCAGCTGTGCAGGTGAGCTGTTCTTTGACCTCCCGTGCGATGTTGCTTTGAGCAGCCTGTGTACATTGAATGTTGTTTGCATTTCTTGCTGCCTTGGACGAACATTGCACAATGCTGGAGTTTTTGTTTTTTGTTGTTGGGTTTTTTTTTTTGCCGTTGGTGCGTGTGTGTGTGTGTGTGTGTGTGTTGAATATGAATTTACTTTGGTCTGAAGCATGTATACACACAAACACGCACACATGCTCGCACATGCGCGCACGCACGCGCGCATGCACGCAATGCAATGCATCGCACGCATGCACGCAGTGTGAACGTACCAACACGACACCTACTCTAGCATTGCTCAAACTGCCACTTTCCAGGATCTGTACCTGGGAAACGACCCTCGTGTCAACCCCCCGCCGCTGGGAGAGGTGGCAATGGCACAGCTGAGCGGGGGTCGTGGCAGCCAGTACGGCGGGATTCACAGACCTTTACCGCTGTCACGGAAACCCCTGCGAGGGAGAGGCAGAGGCTCCAACCATTCCAGCATACGGCTGGAAGGCAACAGTGCCTTGGATCACCTCACGCTTAGAGATCTTCTGTGAAGTCGTTTGTTGAATGAATTGGTTGTGGGTTGTTATTATTTCATTCACAAAAAAATATTTCAAATTTTTTAAAAATTCTGAACAAGAAATAAATGAATTTCTTTTAAAGGGTATTAATGGCAGGTTTGCCACTGATTTGATTTGTGTTAGGTTTGCGTTTTTTATGTTTTTGTGTATTTGAATTGTTAATCATCTTTTTTATGTGTAAAAGCATGCATGTGACATGTTGTTAATCAGTCTTTGATGTGTAAAAGCATGCATTTGCACATTTCACATACAGGCATTTACACACTTTTGCAGATATGTCTGTGCGATGTATGCATGTGTGCACACATATACACACGCGCACACACACATATCCATTCACTATCTGTCTCTGTCTCTATCAATCAATCTTTTTCTGTCTATCTCATGGTGTCTGTTTTTATTATTCTGTTTGTCTGTTTATTGCTGGCTCACCCACTCAGACACACAACCACATTCCCCCTATCGTGCACACACGCGCATACACACACACACACACACACACACACACACGCATTCATACATATACAGAAGCACATGCATAGTTCTCACTTACACACACAAAAGCACATAAGCCAAACTCGTGCACTGACTTCGTCTTTTTTTGTTTGTTTGCTTGTTTGTCACTGCAGTTCTCGTTGCAAGTGTTGATAAATCCCATGAAAACACGTGAAGTATTAAATGTTGATTGAGAGCATCACGCATTTGTCCCTTTCTTTTCTCAATCAATTTTGTTGTTGTGAAATCCAAATTGCCAGTATCAAGATCTCAAAAAAAAATTTTTTTTTATTGTTTTATTCTTTGATCAAATGAAGAATGAACTGGAATGACACATTGTGTATTTGATTGAATTTACATGATGGTTTGTGTCTCAAACACAAAGACAAATGTGTGTGTGTGTGTCTGTGTGTGTGTGTGTGTGTGTGTGTGAACATATTGCAATTTTGTGCTGCTGTTACTATCATAAAGGCATTGTGTTATAAGGAAACTGTTCATTTTCTGCTGGAGAACATTAGGTTGTTTATATTGTTGGTGTGAAGGTATGTAAATGAATATGTGATTCTTATTATATATTAAAAAGTCTTTCACAATTAAGTTTCAGCACTCCCAGCTGTACAGATAGAATACCAGTATTATGATTTTTGAAAGGAAAAAAATGTGCAAGATACTTGTGTACATTAATGTATAAAATAATGAGAGACTAGCTCAAAGTGTTTATGTGTGTGTCTTTTTTTCTGTTTTCACATACATGATTTCAATAGATGCCAGAAGTGTGTGTGTGTGTGAGCGTGTGTGTGTGTGTGTGCGTGTGTGTGTGTGTGATTCCACGTCTATTTATTTAAGTGTGTGTGACTTTACATCCACTTACATAATTACATAACTGATTGCATACGAATGCGTGTAAGTGTGTGTACGTTTACATATTCATCAGATTCTGATGCATTTGTCACCAATGCCAGTAATCCAGACATCAGTCGTTCCAGTCATGAGGTCTTCCCTGCAGAAGTGGCTGTGCCCTCTGCATAGTGCAATCATTGGTATCGGTTACACTGCAAGGTCTGATCAGTATCTTTCATTACCTGGAAATCAGCTATTTAGGATTTTCCCTCCAGGATTGCAGTGCTAGTCAACGCCAGTCTGTGCAGTGTGCATCGGAAGGGTCCTTTTTTTCCCAGACCTATGCATAAGTAGTGTGTGGTCATGCACAACATAACAGATGGTTGAGAATCTGAGCACTGTTGGTTTCATTTCATGTGCGGCAAAACCACTGTATGTATGTGTATGTTACATTATGTAACTGGTGTGTTTTGTGTGTGTGTGTGTGTGTGTGTGAAATGACACGTGTCTGTGCTGTGATGTAATGCCAGCAGGTTCTTTCCTTTGGTGTGTGTGTGTGTGTGTGTGTTGGTTTTTGTTGTTGTTGTTTTTCTTTTGTGTGTGTGTGTGTGTGTCTGTCTGTTGTTTTTTTTTAATGTTTTTTTTTGTGGTGGTTTTGTTGTTTTTCGTGTGTGTGTGTGTGTGTGTGTGTGTGTGTGTGTGTTGCTCATTCCAGTTTCCCGCAGGTAAACCGTGTTGTGTATATTGCTGATCATTCATTCCTGGATTAAACTGCTGAAATATATTTTAAATCGTTAATTTACTTTTTATGCACGAACATGAATCAGACTTGACTGATGTATATGGTTGTGGAAAAGACATCTTGATAGACTAGACTGTAGCTTTATGCTTTATAAAAAAAAAAAAAAAAAAATCAAGGCATCTATATATCTACTTTACCAAATAGATAGTAGCATGCACGCACACACAACCACACACACACATTCACGTATGTATGTGTGCGTGCGTACGTGGTTATCCGTGTCTTTGTGTGTGTGTGTGTGTGTGTGCGTTTGTGCATACGTAGTTGCCTGTGCGTGTGGGGGTGTATGTATGTGTGCGTGCGTACATGGTTGTGTATGTGTTTATGTGTGTGTGTGTGTGTGTGCACGCTGACACCGGTGTTGGGCAAGGACAGTGGAAGGAGTGAGACGAGAAGGGGGATGTGTAGAGAAAGAGTCCCCTTTGTTACGAAGCCAGCATCTCGTTCAAAGGCTGCGCGCTGTTGTTAAGGGAAGTGTGTGTGCTTGCGTGCGTACGTGCGAGCATATGTGTGCGTGCGTGTGTGTGTGTGTTTAATCAGTTCATTCATTGGTCTCTTGTTGTTGTTGTTTTTTTTAGTATGTTACCGTGCATGCTCGCGAACGCACGTGCGTAAGTTAATGTAGTTGGTTTTGTATTCAGTATTTACTGCCCCTCTTTTTCATCAGTTGTTTTGAAACGTTTTAAGAGCCAAAGCCAAAGACTGGAACCTATCCAGAAATCGGTGAGTTTTTTTCAAGAGCAACGCGAAAGACTAGCACCAAACCCTTCTCTGTGTGTGTGTGCATGCATATACTGCCAGTGATGCGTGCATATGTGTTTCTGTGTGCGTGTAGGCGTGTGCGTGTGTGCGTACGTGGTTGCCCGCGTGGTTGCGTGTGTGTGCGTGTATGTGTGTGTGTGCATGTATGTGTGTGCGTGTGTGTGCACGCTGACACCGGTGTTGGGCAAGGACGGTGGAAGGAGTGAGACGAGGAGGGGGAGAAAGAGTCATGGATTGCTCCCCTTTGTTACGAAGCCAGCATCTTGTTCAGAGGCTGCGTCAAGGCTGTTGTCAAGGGACTTTGAAGTTATGTAACTCGCTGTGTAGTGGAGTGGACAAGAGTCAAGTCCTCTGCGGCGGAAACAAACTGGAAGGAGCAACATGTCTTAGGACTGACAATTTTTGGCCATCTGGCTGTCACTGGGAAGAGGTTGTTTCTTCGAGTGGGAGTGGGTACATGGATGGTGGTGGTGTGGTTCGAAAGGGAGAATGACCCGATTTTTACCTCTACATGGTAAAACATGCTGTGCAAGCAAAAGTTCACGAATACTAGGCCTGTTTACGCGTCCAGATGTGACTGCTTCGCTTGAGTACCTTTAGCCCCAAGGTGTTGGTCAGATCAAGATAATCCCTTGCGGACCCTTGTGGTTCCGCTAATACGCATATATTGGGGCATTAAGGCTTCAGGTGAGAAAGAGTGACACTCCACAAAAGTACTCTTCTACCGCTATTTCCGTTGGGCGCAAGCCAAATAGGGTAATCCGGTAATTACAGTTTCACGCGATTGATGATGAAGGGACATTGTGCTGTATTGGAATCTGGGTGTAAGTGTGTGGGGGTGATACGCGCCGATGAGCGACTTGGGGCTAATGACACTGAGTTGGAGCAGCTGACTAGGCAGAAAAGAAAAGTTTCTTGTTTTATCGTTCTATCGTCGAAGTTTTCTGTAGGATGATGTCAGTGGTGATGTGTTAGTGAATGACAGAAAACTGTTGCTTGCATCTTTGCAAATGTCTCTCCTAAGGTAATGCTTATTATGGTACATAATCTGTGCGCAATACGCAAATATTCCGTGAATACAAAGTAGTGTTAGTGATAAGCCTTTTGAAATCATTCTTTCTGTAAATGAGGGTGCTTGTGTATGTTATGCAGTTTTAATTCGTGATGGATAAAGACATAACTGTCGTGACAAGTACTAAAGAAGAAGCTTCAATTGAATCTCACATTTAAGAAAATACAACACACAAAATAATTCAGACGTAGGTGGTTTCAGATAAGTCTCGTTTACAGAAAACTGGCAACAAACACTGTATTTCTGCACATGGGTTTAACCAACGGAAGCCTATGCAGTCTATGTCGAATGGATCAAGAAAACATTTATCATATATTTTGGTCATGCGCGTTTGTACAATCATTCTGTAAATAGTTTGACAGACATGTTGATATTCAGTGTGAACACATAGTCTCATTAAAATCCAGTGAAAAAATTGTTCTTTCTGGTCATGATTCTACATTCAAATCGGGTAACACGCTTGACATGATTCTTGTAAATGCCTTTTTTTTAATATTTACAAATGCTGCTTTGATAATATTAATCCACAGCTTTGTCATTTCAAACGGTGTCTTAAACATGCATGTGAAATATTTGTATTTGTATTTCATTTTATCACAACAGATTTCTCCATGTGAAATTCGGGCTGCTCTCCCCAGGGAGAGCTCGTTGCTACACTACAGCGCCAGCCCCTTTTTTTTTTTTTTTTTTTTTTTTTCTTTTTTTTTTTTTTCTTTTTTTTTTCCTGCGTGCAGTTTTTTTTTATTTGTTTTTCCTATCGAAGTGGATCTTTCTACAGAATTTTGCCAGGAACAACCCTTTTGTTGCCGTGGGTTCTTTTACGTGCGCTAAGTGCATGCTGCACACGGGACCTCGGTTTATCGTCTCATCCGAATGACTAGCGTCCAGACCACCACTCAAGGTCTAGTGGAGGGGGAGAAAACATCTGCGGCTGAACCGTGATTCGGACCAGCCCGCTCAGATTCTCTCACTTCCTAGGCGGACGCGTTACCTCTAGGCCATCACTCCACATCCAGAAATACATCTCTTGTAAATATGACGAACTACTTAAAGTTTGATTGGATCTCAGATAAAACATTATTTGATGTCAAAGAAAAGAGTTGATAACTTTTTTCACGCCTTTTCCTCGGCAGTTATTCCTTCACGTTGTGTTTGTGAGCGGAATATGTTGTAAAAATATAATGGATATGATGTTAATAACGAAGTGTACTGCACATGATCTAATTGTTCCATATTAAGTATACTTGTAACTGTGAATGCGTATTGAGGTGTATGTGTATGTTATGGATATCCATTGTTCAATAATAATAAGGTAGTGTCACTAAACGTGAAGTAAGGTAATTGGTGATGTAATGTAATGTGACATGACAGGTTATACTACAGCAATGTATGTATGCATATATGTTTACACACACACACACACACACACACACACACACACACACACACACACACATGTATATGTTGTAGTGTGGACGGAAGTTCCGATTACCTCCCGTTTTGTTGTGTTGTAGATTATTGAGGTAAAAAGATTTAGAAGTAAAATTTGTATTATTAATGCTTTTCTTTTTCATTTATTAACCAATAATATTTGTAATATTGAAGAGTATTTAATTTTATTTTAGGATTATTTTTGTTATATGAATACTTTTATAGATTATACTTAAAATTTGATGTGAATAGTCCGATTTTAGTTTTTACAAAGACGCCAAAAAGCCGCAGTGTTCTGCACCCTGTATTAGTTTATCCTGTTGTTTTAAAGGTAAATTTTCTGTATAAAATGATTAAAAATGCATAAATAATAGTTTCTAGAAATAGATGAAAGATGCTATTCTGTTTGTCTGCAGAATTATAAAAAGGATGACGCCAAATTGAGTAGATTTGGTTAAGATTTTCTCCAGGTTTTACGAAACAAAAACAAAAAAACGCGGGAGCGGAACGTGGTTTAAGAAAGAAAAGAATTAATCGGAGTTCAGATGTCGCAGGAGCCACTGTTGGCTATTGGTGTGACAAACAATATTGTTCGTGTTTTAATAACACTGCCAGGTGCATGCTGGGGTGTTACTGTGGTTGACACTGACTTTTAATTTGCCATTTTGGGCATCCACGTTTGGATCTTATTTTTGAAATGTGCCAAGAGATTTCTGGGACTGGTTCTTGCAGTCTTATATTTTAAGTTATATAAGATGTTACCAAAGACAAGAATAAGGATTTTTTGTGTGTGTGTGTGTGTTCCACAGTGTTTTGAAGGGTGTGTTTTGTGATTACCTTAAAGATAGTTTATGCTCTAAATGGCATGATTTAATTGTCGCTACCTAGGAGTGACAGCTGATTGTCGCTTTTATATAATGAGTATTGAGATAAGCTGCTGTGGCTCTGACGTCACTAGTGTTAGATTGTTTTGTTGAAAATTACCGTTGGCTGATATGTAACGGTTTGTTTTGCTGGCAGAGGCGCGGCGGCAGCAGGTTTTGTTTTTGTTTTGTTTTGTTTTGTTTTTATAAAAGAGGGATTAGGATTAGGAACAGCAAAATTTGGGTTTAGTAAGAGGTTAAGATTAGGATTTGCCAAATTTTGGGACTGGGTTTTGTTAATAGGACAGGAAAAATTGTGTGTGTGTGTGGTTTTTTTGTTGGTTTGCTGTTGTTTTTTTGTTTTGTTTTTGGGAGGGGGGGGGGTTGAGAAGTTAGAGGTGCATGGTTGTGTGTTCTTGTGGGTTTTTTTTTTCTCACCCATTGTCCACCCGATAAGCCCCTTCTAAAATACCCCTTGATTAATAAATGGTTGTTTGAATATGGAATATGATAAAGCAATCTCTGTTATTTGTGTATTGTCAGTGAGGCTGTATATTTGTTTAGTAAATTTTTGTGTGGTGTCCTGTTTCGACTGTATCACTGGGTGTCGATATTGTTGTTTGTCGTATCTGTGTGTTGTTCTATCTTACTCGTAAAGTGAGTGAGTTGTGGGTGTGGTGGGATCCTGCAAATTATAAATTTAATGTGAGCAGCTAAGCCTTCATTTATTTTCTAAGGGAAATAGCCCCTGGATTTTACTTATTCATATATTAAATACTTATTTTCTTCTTATTCTTTTATTCGCAGTTTAATCATCTTTTTTTAATTTTAAAATATTTATTGATTTAAAAAAAAAAAAAATTTTGTGTGCTCACACTGCCACATATAGATAGATAGATGTATATGTGTCTGTCTATGTATGTATTGTTTTTCTTTCGCCTTTGCAAAAACGAAAGGTTCTTCCAATATATAATTTAGACACCGCGTCCTAATCATGTAACATACGTATAACAAAAGTGGAAATAAAAATTTTGTTTACTAAAAAAAATTTGTGATAATGATGATACGGATACTGATATAGCGCCTACTCTCGGTCAAAAACCAAACTCCTAGCGCTTTGCAAACACGGAAGTCATATGCACAACAGGCTAACTATCTG
Source organism: Babylonia areolata (assembly GCF_041734735.1). NCBI lineage: Eukaryota > Metazoa > Mollusca > Gastropoda > Neogastropoda > Buccinidae > Babylonia > Babylonia areolata. The sequence goes on along the minus strand of NC_134894.1, from coordinate 46,159,518 downwards.
GGTAGAGCCGACTGTCAAATGCCATTGAGTTCTCGTCATTTCCTGTAATACTCAATCAGGTTTATGCATACATACTCACTCATGCAGACATGTAACATTTCACGGGTATGACCGGTGTTGTTGTTTTTTTTGTTGCTGTTGTTTTTGTTGGGTTGTTGTTTTGTTTTTGGTTTTTTATCCCCGCCATGTAGGCAGCCATACTCTGTTTTGTTTTTTTTGTTTGTTTTTTTGTAGGGCGGGGGGTAGGGGGGGGTGCATGCTAGGTATTATATAATCCACCGAAAGAGTTTTCAGTGTAATTATAGTTATATACAATAAGAAATATGTACACCATATATTACTAATACGCTCAGCTGCATTTCCTACTGTGCACCCTACCCTGCCCCACACCCAACCATAAAACCACCCCCATGAACGGAGGACTGTGTCGCTTTGGGGCGGCCTGGCTTTAGGTCTGTCTGACGCTGACCAAGATACATCTCCAAACAGACCAAGCTCACACGTGGCACTCGGACCACGTGGGTCCGATGTCTTCTGGGTTGCAGGCAAATCTGAAGTTGATCCGCTGCTTTAATTAATAACATAATTAAACTGGTGTAATTTCTAAGCGATGAAGTCGTCGATAGAAGTGTCCACTAACCCAAATGGAGTTTTCTGGGTTTTTTTTTTTTTTTTTTTTTTTAATACTTATTATAGTTCAAATCTGAAAACACCAAAACTCCAAACAACAAAGATAATAGAGAACGACTTTTTTGTTGTCTTTTTTTGTTGTTGGTTGTACCACCATCAGCGCCGTTTCAGAGGCGTGACACCTACGCTGCTCATCCCAAGTCCCCAACCCCCACCCCCGTACACAGCTACATATAAACCCGGGTATATCTGCTACAGTCCCAATGGCGGCAGATCCACACAGACTTTCTCTCTCCCCAACACCATAAAGCAAGACAAATACTGTGGAACACACTGTATTTGGTGAGTAGCAAATCAACAAGTATGCGTTGTTGTGACTCCTCAAAATGTCACCCTATCAAAAAGCCTCTAAAAAAAAAAGAAAAAAAAAGAAAAACAAGCAACATTACATAATGAACACATCCACCAGCTTTGAACAAATCGGAACACCGGCCATTTAAATAGTTTAGTGCAAAACATGATATATTCGACAACATCTTATAGATATTTCACTGAAATACCAAACGACGTCAAAGAAGAACTTAATGTTTTGAGGGGTAGTTACCACGTAGAAAACAAACGTCATTTAATAATTTTAAAAAATAAACAATTTGACAGTAAAACATACAGTTGATCTTGAAAGACAATGATACAATGTAAAAGGCATCACCACTTTGAAAATGCCAACAATACTCTGGGGAGGGAGGGGGGAGACGAAGCAAGAGCATTTAACCCGAACACCACCAAATTCATACTCCATTCAATCACTGCTGAATAAACAGCAAAAACCATTCATCTAATCTTGCCTGGAAAACGAGATAATGAAAGACAGGCAGCCAAGCACGTGAACAGACAGACAGATTGACGTTGAAAACTGGAGGGTACAACAGAAAACTAGAATTGTGTAAATAAACCGATTTGACGAGTCTCTTCACAATTCAGCTTCTTCCATTGGCTCAATTGTACAGTGAATCAGAATCTCAAGATACGTTTTGAATGAGCACTCGCATTCCCGCGCGCGCGCGCACACACACACACACACAATACATACATTCATAGATTCATACGCGCGCGCATACACGCAATACATACAACGCACAAAAGCGCGCGCTCGCTCGCACACACTCTCTCTCTCTCTCTATTATTTTCCTCTTTTTTCTTTCTTTCAACCGTTCTTTCTTTCTGTCTTTCAACAAATGCAGCCCACAAGGAACTACCAAAGTGTATCAAGTCCACCAACAAGACTGAGATTCCCAATCGCCAGTGACTGACAGAGGACAAAGGCAGTTTCCATTTGCAGCTGTTCTGATTCAAGAGTCCCAAAATGATCACGGGGAAAGCCATTTCATCACGCAGACATAGTTCCCATAACACCACCCTGCCCCTCCCCACCCCCCACACCTTTTTCCATTATCTGCCTCTTCTTGAGAGCATTGTCGTCAAATTCATTTCCCCAACGGCAACCCATACAAATCCTTGCCCAAGTTTGTCTCAAAATGTAGCCTATAATATCAACAACCAATCGGCTGTCTTAAGTATTTTTGCCCGTATTGAGATTGTCACTGACACTTTCCCCTATGATAACCATCAGACTGTTACCAGTATTTGTCCAGTTGACAACCCGTACAGACTATCATGAATATCAGTCCCAAGTGCAACATACAGATGCTGCTACCAATATTTACAGCCACACATATTTGTCATCAAACTTTGCCCCGTTGACAGCCGACAGAGACCCGTCATGAATAGTGACATCAATGATAATGCAAAGAAATTATTACCAATATTTACCACTATGACAATTTTAAGAGTTTATCGCCAATATCTGTTTCATCGACATGGTAACTGTCACCAATATTTGCCCTGATGAAAAACTATAGTGACTGTCACCGATATTTGCTTCACTGACAACCTGTGGATATTGTCACCAATATTTTCTCAAATGACAACTCTCTGAGACTGTCACAAACATTTGCCCCATGGACAACTATAATGATAATCACCAGTAATGACAACCCATAGAGATGATCACCAATACTTGCCCCAGTGACAATCCACAATGATTATCATCAGTATTCTCCATTGACACCTCATTGGCGTAAAGTTCCTTGACCGGCGACACTGTTTTTAAAAAGGATTTTAATTGTTTCTGAGTATTTTTTTTCTAAAGATCATCACTAGTTATAGTTCTGCCTGATACATCCATGACAAAATAATACGAAGATCTTTTGCTGAAAAAATGTTTTCGTGCGTTGATGTCGAACAACAGACAACTACTATTGTCTTCGTAAGTCCAGGTTGACATGCTCACGGGGACGACATGCTGTGGCCTGAACAAGGCCGACACGCGCACCGGACGGGGACTCGGAGCCGGAGGGCCACCCGCCGATGCTGACGACCCCGAGATCTGCTTTGCCTGGGGCACCTCAAAACCACGGCGACTTTCCGGCGGCCCAGTTCCCGACAGCAGCGGCACGAGCGCTCCAGCTGTGTGGGGCTGTTGATGTCGGGCTGGGTGTAGGAGGAGCAGTGTCCGGAGCAGCCGTACAGCAGGATGTTTCTGGGAGCACAGTTCCGATAGCGGATTTGCATCTGGATGGGCTGCAGGCTGCAGGTTTCCTCGCCGCGGACCATCACGTGTGAAGGGCGCGAGGAGGAGAAGATGAACAGCAGCAGCAGCAGAAACCGCAGAGACGATGTCCTCAAGTTGTCCATGGCCGTCAACTAGGGTGTGTCAACACTTGTGTGCACTGACCTGTAGCACAACCAGTGAAAATTGTATTTCAGTCTCAGGCAGAGAAAAATGTATCTAAACTCATTGGCTTAGGAAAATGTAATTTTATTTGACGTACGAAACATTTCCACAGCTCTCGCCACCGAGACATTGATCAGCTATATTGGTGGGTAAACCAATACAGACCTCTTTTTTTTCTTAAAAAGAAAGAAATTAACAATGCATAAAAGAAAGGAAACTTTACGCCAATGAACAATTCTAATTGGAAAGATTATCTTGACACATTGTGTATCACTGGCAAGTAATACTGATATAAGCAATAGACCAACAAAAAGCTTCCAACATGAAAGATAAAATCCGTGATCGATCAAGGCAGACTTAAGTATTGTATTAATCGTTTTTGTCTCTGTGTGAAATCCGGGCTGTTCTCCCCAGGTAGAGCGCGTCGCTACACTGAGAGCGCACCCTTTTTTTGTATTTTTTCCTGCCTGCAGTTTCTTTTGTATGTGTTTGGGGTGTTTGTTTTTTGTGGGTTTTTTTTTGTTTTTTTATTTGTTTTTTGTTAAGTTTTATTGAAGGCGTTACATCTAAAAGGCTATGGTAAAGAATTTGTTTCAGCGCCTACCCAAAGATCAAAAGCGCTTTATGGCCACATCAACAAAGATACTGGCCATCGAAACAAACAAAAAAAAACACACAAAAAACCCCCAATCATATTGACAATGACACTGGCAATAATAACCGAAGAACATACACTTGTCGAAAGCCCGCTACACACACACACACACTTCATAAGTGATGAGACATAACGCTTGCACAGAAGGGTCACAGTTGTTTTTTTTTTTTTGTTTGTTTGTTTTTAAGATACAGCGAATGACGAAAAGGGAAAAGCATAATCGTTCAGACGATTGCTAGAAGAGCATTTGATGAATGACGATTAAATGTAGCTGGTCTGAAGATAAACATTTGTTTTCCTCCGAAAATTTGGATATCAGCAACCGAGAGTGTTTTCAATGACATGAATGCAAAATATGTCTTGTGCAATATCTGTGATTGCTGTAATTATATCCATCGATTTTATATCTGTTATTAAACAAGAAAAAAAATTCAACAACAATCTGATTAACATTTGAATTCGCGCAAGATAACATGCAACGGCTAGTACGATAATACCTATAAAGAATAGAATGTCTTTATTACCATGTGTACCGGGGTCACAAGGAATATTTGGGGGGTGGGGGGGGGGGGATAGTACATAAGGTACGAACATAAATCGAAAATCATACACAAACACAGATACATTAGAAATTAGGATACACACAAGTGCATATCAATATAAAAATTTGTGCATACACACACACACACAAAAAAAAGAAAGAAAGAAAAATAGAAGCGAGAAACAACGATTCTTTTTCTTTTCTTTTTTTTAACGAAAGAAAGCAAAAGAAAATGAAAAATACACAAACGAAATAAATTTGTGGGGGCGGGGGGGAGAGAACTACGCAAAAAAAAAAAAAAAAAAATCAAACAAAGCTAAACAGATAAATCAAAAGAGAAAGAAAAAGGAGAAAAAAAGGGTGAAAGAAAAAAAAAACATGAAAAATAAATAAGTAGAAAACGAGGGGGAAAAAAACAGCCAAAGAAAACAAATGAAAGAAACAAGAAAAAAAATTTTTTAAAGCAACAACAACAAAAAGAAACAAACCATAAAGGAAAAGCGAAACAAAGACTGGGCATACTGACCACTTTTCCAAGACCAAATGGCATCTACACTGCTTGCCGATGTGTGAACTGTCTGGCTGACACTCAACTCAGCTGCAGATGGACACCAGCGTGCAAAGGAACGATAAGTGAACTCTAGTTGCGACCAAGCCCCTTTCTCTTCCTCGTCCAGCGAAAGCCGCGCTTGTGTGGTGCCGACGACCAAGATCTTGTTTATATACCCGTGTTCGCGCTACCAGTCCGCCGATCAGAGCCGTCAGACCAGGCTCACCTTTCTGCACCCAGGATGGCCGGGCTGGATTTCACCATACCAGTTCCAGTGTGCAGTCGTTAAGACAAAACTGGATGTAGCGGGCAGAGGGGCGGGGATGTGGAGTGGAGTGGGGGAAGTGAGGGTGGGGGCTGTGTACTTTGTGTGTGTGGAAGGAAATGGGAGGGTGGTCAAGAGAGGCTGGGTGGTGAGGACAGAGCGTGGTGTAGGGGATACGGATCATCCGGAAACAGGCGTTGACTTGTGAACTGAGAAAGCAGTCTAGCGGGTAGGGCTCTATGGGAAGAGTGGACGAAGTGGGTTGTAAGTGGGTTGTAAGGGGGTGGGGATATCAAAAAGGGAACCAATGTACTGGCTCTGTGTGTGCGCGCGCCACGGTGCAACGTTTTAGTCTTCGTTTTGTATAAAACAAAGATGTTGATTTATCGGTTATTTTCCGTTTTGTGTGAAACAAAGTGGACATGTCAATTTATCAGTAATCGTCGAGATTTTTTCGGCTACCAATCGTTTCACTTCATTATGACTTACCAGTTGAAATACCAGTCACTATGGCTTTTGCTCGGCCCTGCGTTAGGCCTATCATTTCCTATGTGTTTTGTTCGTGGCCTGGACTCTGTGTGTGTGTATGTGTGAGTGTGTGTGTGTGTGTGTACGTGCAGTCAGATCAATCTCTAAAGAAAATGACAATGGTTGAAGTTCGGCTGGAAAGTTTTAATACCCGGATGTTAATCAGCATCTCAAAGTGTTCGATGCAAATGTGAATACCATTCTAGAACAAAAACCAGTTGTGATCAAAACTCACACAAGGCACTCAAGTCAATTGGATTTGAAGATTTTCACTGAAATGAAAGTATGCTTGGTGATTTGGGTGGGTAGCATGAGCGAAACACTTAGCTGCGCGAAGTTTGCTTATTGTTAAGAATGTTCCTAACTCCACAACAAATTCCGTGTACTTAGGAACATTTTTTAACTTGAAGCAAACTCAGCGGAGTATCGCTTGGGTTGATGAAGGTGATGGCTGACAAGACATAATGAAGCAACCTCCTCTTGCGATACCAACAGCATCGTCTGGAGTAATATCAACGTCGTGATACAGGGGCTGAAGGAAGAACACAATGAAAATTATGGACCTGAAAGAAAAAAACAATTGAAGTGTGTAATACTGTCGGTGTCAGAGTAAAAGCTGAAAACTTTTCTGTCATTCATTGTCTTGGACGAAGAGGTAACACAGTTCAGCCGGCCCAGTGTCAATGAAAATTGTATTTCACAAAAAGACGTCTTGTTTAATAATAATAATAATGGACATTTGTTGAGCGCTTTCCTCCCTTAAAGAGAGCTCAAAGCGCTTTACAATAAACACCAACACACACACGCGCGCGCGCACGCAATAACTCATAAAAGAAAGAAGAAGAAAAATAATGATTTAGCGCGCAATAATATAAAACAGATTCAGAGACTACCCGTATTACATTAATTACACACACACACACACACACACACACACACACACACAACGAAAGAGAGTTTTGAAAGATTGAAATGAAAGAAAGTGGCGAAGATCGTGACGTAAACTGTTCCAGACCGATGGAGCTGAATAAGAAAAGAAAGAATCACGCTCTTAAAAAAAAATAAATGAATAAACGAAAGAAAGAAATACCGTCCACCGCGGATAAGTCGACTCCCAGGGGACCCGAAGAAATATTCACATTTCGTGTAAGTCGATATATTCTGGCTAATGATCGACTTATCTGAGGTGTGGAAGTCATCATTTTCCAACAGTACGACTACTGATTGGTTACTTTAAAAAGGGGTGTGATAAATTTCATTGCATCTGTGTCAGTGCTGTATTGGTACATGCATGTGAAACATTATCTAGGTGCTATGTACCTACAGCTTAAGAAATTGTTGCTGTATTTAGTTTGTTGATGTCAATTGCCTGCAGACTATGTCAAATCTGATATAGTTTGGGGGGTATTTATACCTCTCTATTTGTATTTTCTTTCCCGTACTTTTTTTGTTTTTGTCTTTGTACCTATTGCATTTGTGTCACATTAGTTCTATGGTCCTTGTTCTTTCTTTCTGGTTTTCAACTACATATAGTGCTTGCTCTTGCGTACAGTTTTATGTATTCCTTTGCTTGTGGCATGCAGTATTTACATCTCTTTCTCTCTGACAGTGATGGTTTTAAATAAACGGAAATGTTTTTATGATATTCTTTCCAAAATTGATAATGAAAATAATGATAATAGTAATAATGATAATAATAATAATAATGACGATGATGATAATGATAATAATGAGGATGAGGATGCATGAGGATCGAAGGAAAATAATTTCTCTAAATGCTTTCCAGAACACATGATATTATACATAACACGTCACATCAAAGTTGCATATGCACGTCAAAATATACCCAATCAACTAACACACGCACTAACTCAATGTATACACACGTAGATAAAAAAACAACAACATTAAAATAATTTTTTTTAAAAACGTTCAAACAAATGCATACACGTACCCTCCACCCTCACCCCTCACCCTCCCGTGACTGAAAAATGTTGTGGTCGAACGAAAAAGCCACAGAAGAATGAATGATTGATTTTCTTTTTTAATCCCGTAGTGTTTGTTCCACCTCAGAGGTGAAATAACTGGGAGTGAGTTTGGTGGTAGTTGTTTTTTTGTTGTTGTTTTTTCCAAGGGCAGGAAAAGTTTCCTTTATCAAGAAAAAAGTAAATTCCTCTCAACCCCAAGAAGAAAAGACTGCCACTGCGCATGCACGCTGTGTGTGTGTGTGTGTGTGTGTGTGTGTACTAGTGTTAGCTGGTGTCTATAACGGCAAAATTTTTCGGAGTTTTGTGTATTCCAGTAAAGAGTGAGCGGGGAAATATACTTTTCTTCCTACACCGGCTTTGACGTTGCAGTTTTTCGCGACAATCACGGTTTCAACCCGGAACATGACGTTAGTGTCGACTTATCAGGGGGTGAACTTTACTAGGGCACAAAAATTTGGTCAACGTATGCGAGGAATCCCCTCACACGACGTCGAGTTAAATTAAGTGAGGAAAACTTGCACAGTTACAGAAGGCTGACGGTGGGACCAAAGAAATGTGTCGACTTACCTGATGGTTCTACTTAAAGCGAGGTCGACTTCAGTGGGGAAGACTGCTCATTACTTTCAATGTTTGCCAAAGTCACACACTTTTTTTCACACTTTCTAAATCAGTTGCAGTGTGTGTGTGTGTGTGTGTGTGTGTGTGCTCTTCATGCCTTTGATAGTTGCTTGTTATTTCTGTCTGTTTGTGTGTTGTGTGTAGATGGCTCTGTGAACACACAACGTGAGTGTGGAAATTTTTAAGCGCCCAGTATAGATCACGTCTATTCATTCATTGACTTGAAGTTAGGTACTCTTGTTTCACTACTCTAGCAGAAAAGACTAAATGTTGTCTGTTGTCTGCCTTTACTTCAGTTACACACTGCATTTGTTGTTCCTTGCGTTAACCCGAGGTTTATATACATTTTCGTACTCACGGGTAAAAATAAAATGTTCAGTTGACTTGTCTATATTCTGCAACATGTATTCGGCTAACTGATTTATATTTCTGTATCCTTCACACCTCGTTTGCTCCGCTTTCACTGTATCAGATTGTAATCGGTGGACCTACCATTCCTGTTTAGACAGGTGAACGTTTTTACTGGACACACACCTAAAAAATGAAACAGCTGCAGCTACACCTGTCTGAGAGTTTGGGGTAACCATCCTCCTCCTCCTCCTCCTCCTCCTCAGCTGTTATCATCAGTCTGACTTTCAGTAAAAGCAGATCGGTTTACCGCTGTCGTTCAGGCCTGGTCAGCACGTTGAGTTCAAGCATCTGCTCCTTTGCACCTGCTTCTCTGCAGGCGTGGTGTAGTGTGCATGGATCGGTCCATACGCGTTGCCATCCTGAAACTGAAACTGATGGTGGTTATCGCAGTATTTTAGAGATGTTGGTATTGTAAGTTGAATTTTTTTTCTTTCTCTATTATTCTTGCTTACATTGGTCCTCAAATGATATGGGTTTTTTTCACTACCTTTAGTGTCTAACCTGACAAACGTCACGTATCGCTACATGACCAGTGACAAAACCTATCATACACGTGGAAAGTCTGCTCAAGGAAACGAGCGAATGTGTACGAAGATGGAAGAAGGACAAAAATGTATCGATCTGTTCACGATAGGTATTCATGTATAAAGCGAATACGGGGAAAATGGGGTGGGGTGATCATTTTCACTTGGATCTTGTTTCTGGTCATATGTTTTAGAGAGAGAAAAAAGGTATTATCATGCGTACATATTATTCTGAAAGATTTCATCAACTTGAAACCCATACCTATATTCACAATGATAGATACTGGAGATGCCCAGACGTGAGTATCGGACATCGGAGTAAATGAAAGTAGCACAGCACTCACAGCTGTCCGTTCAGTAATTCGTTTCTAAATCTTCGTCTGTCAAAATAGAACTTCGACAGGACACAGCAAGGAAGCCAAACACGTCTTGGAGTTCCAGCTACTACAGCATCTTCAACAGTTGAAATTAATCAGATGACTTGCCTCTAGGCGCTGTTTTACTATGAATTTATGACTATCGTGCTAAGATCAATAAAAGAAATAAAATATCATCAAAGTTTTTTATTAACTTGTTAAAAATTACTTTACTACTAAAGTAGGCCTATTTGAAACGAATTCAATCAAAATACAGGGACAAAATGAGTACGAGGGGTGGGGAAGATTTTATTTTTAAGGGAAGCGGAAGATGAGTAACAAAAAAGGAGGGGGGGGGGGGGCGTGTGATAGTGGGAGGAGACAAAGGGAGGATGGGGTGGGGGTAGAAAAAGAGATGGGTGTGGAAGGATGCAGAGAAGGGGAGATGGGGGAATCTAGAAATTACAGATATATACGAAACATGATGATACAAATAGCAAATAAGAACAGATAAGGTCAAAATAACATAAAAGAATAATTCAGTTGGACTTAACACAATAGAAAACCAGTGCTTTAGTATGAATCCAGTATGGCTCTGCGACTAATCAAGCGTATTATTGTCGCCCAGAAAACGGCTTCGTAGGTGGTATCATCTGTATGTTTAATCTTTGCGGGAACTACGGAACACCACCGACTGACCGAAGCAGCGCAGGTTCTCCTCTGGTGTGTGACCGAGCAACCTAACAACGAAGGTTGCCTGTGGACTGCCGGTACTCAGAGTGCGACAGACAGACACAGGTTTGGTTGTACAGTCGACCTGAGCGGTGTGGAAGTGGAATCCACTGGAAAAATGCAAACCGTGTGGCGGGAAAAAAATGCCTCTGTCGACCAGTCTCTGGTTATGTCATTCACTTGACTGCCTGTCAGATCCGATCCGGGTGACCTTTCTGAAGTGAAGCAGAGAGATTCAGAGTAATATTTTTAGTTGACTCAAAATCGGTGTTACATGCTTTAACAAATTCAGTGTGATGACTGAACCAGTTCTTTTCTTAAATAAATCATTCATTACACAGTCTATCAGCCAGAGGCACTGTTACAGTTGTGCCAGAGAACCCTCTCATATTGATATGGGGTAAACAAGAAATGAAATGGCCGACAGAGCAGCTGAAAACGATGCACAAAGACTAGAGAAAACTTCAGTCAGCTTCAGAATGCATGAGAGTGTGTGTCTTTGTCTGTGTCTGTGTGTGTTGTCTCTGTGTCTGTCCGTGTGTGAGCACGTGTGTGTGCGTGTGTGTGTGCGTAAGAACAACTAATCTTCACCCACACCCCTTATCCTGCCCCCCGCCGCCACCTAATCCAACTCACCCCCAAAAGTTGCTTGCCATCGTCCACGCGACCTGCGAAGGGGCTTGCACGCGAGTGGAACTTGGAAAAGGTCACGCACACACGCTGACTTAGCCGGTGTAGCGTCACAGAATGACTCCCTCCACACTGTGCTCCCGGGAGTACTTTTGTGCATGTAACATGTTCTCGAAATAACAAAACGACTCACCTCAAGATAAAATCCTTCCCTCCCATAACACTGAGAAAGTTGATATTGTTTACAAATTTTAAAAAAAAATATATATATATAAACTCTATCGCTGCCTTATAAGAACAGATCAGAATAAATTTGTTATAAAGAGAAAATACATCAGGTGTGGTAAAAACAAAAGTAGACAACTTGCCCAACACACACACACACATACTTGTGTATACACACACACGTGTGCGACACGCGTTCACACACACGCTGTGCGCATATACATGAGTGCGCGTGAACACACCCACACATAAATATAGCGCGATAGTGACAAAAATGAAGAGTGTGATGGACGGGGAGGGCTTGCAAAGGAATTGCTCCCGCGGGGTCAATCTATGCATTAAGGGAGTATTTCCTTTATGCAGTCGGAAGTGACATGCAAAACAAAAAAAAGTACTCCCAAGAGAACTTCCATGGCGGACGTCATTGTAATAGTGTGAACACCGACATCGACTTGCGTGTCGACGAAGTGCACAAGGGTGACGGTGGTATTTTTAGCTGCCATTTGCACTATTGTTACTATGAATAGATTGTCGCGCAGGCCCAGAACGGCGGTTGAGATATATATACATTACCGCGCCGCCTGGGAGGGGAAGCGACAGACGATCAATGCACTTAACCACTTCCTCAGTCGTGTAAAGCCATGGGTGATAGCAGGCAGTAGGTTCGATGGTGTCCGGGATAATGCGGTAAATGGGAGAGGGCCCGGGGATGGATGGGGTGGAGAGTAATATAAAACGCGCGCGCGCGCGCACACACACACACACACACACAAAGCACTCTGCTGATTTTGTCAGGGTTTTGTTGTTGTTTTTGTTTTTTTTTAACTGTGATCAACATACAAGTTGTTTTATTGGGTTTGTTTTTTTTTTAGATATATATATATGTAAAGGCCAGATCCCAAATATCGGTCAGTCTGATCATGGAGAAGTCCATCTGATCCACACTTACAGGTCAGCTGTATGAAGTAATCCTGTTCTTCTTCAGCGTTCCCAGGCCATGTTCAGACGGTCAGTCCAGAGTAGGTTACGAAGCCCTGCAGGACTCCTTTTAGAATCTTGACTAGTCTGCTGAGGTGGCCGTCGAGCTTCACGCGAGCAGATCTTTGGAAGAGATAACCCTGGATCCATCGATGCATTCTCCCACAAACCTTTTTCTGGAACAGTTTGAGAAGAAGGCCATCTTTCCAGACCTTATCGAAGGCCTTAGTCAGGTTCACAAAGACTGCGCTGGGTTATGAGGCCATTTTTCTCCAGGTGGTACCGCAGCCTTCTGTTTACCAATCGCTCCATTGTTTCTTCAAGACAACTGTGGAGGTTGAGGGGTCGAAACCTTGTCTTGCAGTGCCTGTCTTTTCCCTTCTTGAGTATAGGAATGATGACAACTTCCTTCCGACTGTGTGGGGATTCCCCTGTGTTCCAGGAAAGGTTAAAGATTCCAGTGCTATTTGCATTGCATGGTTGCCCAGGTGCTTAATCATTTCGTTTGTTATTCTGTCTTTGCCTGGTGCTTTTTTTGTTTCTCAGTTGTCTGATTGCCGCATTAAGCTCTTGGGTGGTAAAGGCATCAGTCAGGGGATGGCCTCTGTTTGGAGAGTTCTTTTCTGGTGTTCTGCCTGACTTCTCGTTTCTCCATGGGGTCATCCGGCATGCTGGCTTCTTTAAATGTGACGGCAAGCAAGGAGGCTGCCTGTTTCCCAGTGTAATTTTGGTTGTTGTCTGTCAAAAGTGTTGTCCTGCGGGTTTCTTGGTGTTCGTCGTTGAGAGGTTTTGTGAGTATCCACAACTTTCTTGTGTCTTTTTCCAAGTTCAGCAAGCTTGTCTTCTCTTGCTATGACCTGCCGGCTGCTTCCGCCTTCGCTTCATCAAAGACAATTCTTGCTCTGTTGTAGACGGCATTGTTTTCAGTGATGGGGGACTTCTCTACTTGCTCTCTAGCTTTGGTGAGTTCATTGTGGAGGGTCTGTAGATTTTCACTCTAGTAAGGCTTGTAGTTTTCTCTTCCCTCTTGGAATGCTTCACTTTGCTGCCTCAAGAATGTTTTGTTTTGTTTTGTTTTGTTTTTTTGTGAAGCACTCGACTTTGCTGATCAGGTCATTCAGTAAGTCTGTTTTACTGTCTTGGCACAAAGTCAGATAAGACTGAAAACTTGGACCTATCTGTTTGTTTTTTGTTGTTTTTTGTTGTTGTTGTTGTTGTTTTTTGTTGTTGTTTTTGTAATTCCAGCTGGGTTCTATGAAGGTGTTTGTAGACTTTTCTGCCAGACATAGAGTAAGCATAATGGGAAGGAGGTCGCTCCCACCCAGTTAGTCTTCTACTTGTCTTTCACATATTTTCTGGATGTCCACTGTGGCAAGTGCTGTGTCTGGTGTGCTCTTGTTCTCCAGGCTGTGGACAAACAGGCTGGTTTGTCATCAGGTTTGTTGATTAGTATGAGGTTTTTTTCAGTCATCCAGTCCTCAACGCTTTTTCCTTTGTTGCTGAGATCCTGGTAGCCCCAGCTAGGTGAGTGGGCGTTGAAGTCGCCAACTATTAGCAAGTTGCTGTTCACTACAGGGAGAGTCTGTAGTTGCAGGTCTCGATCAGATGGACTACAGACGTTCATGAAGGTGATTTCTCTTTCCTCAATTACTAATTTGACTGCAGGAACTCCGTATCGCCAGCTGACCTTCCTATCTCAATTGCAGGGATAGAATTCCGGACAAGGGTGACGATCCCTCCTTTGCAACGGTTGACTCTGTCATGCCGAAAGAGCTCGTAACCTCGAACAGAGAAGCGATGAGCATCTGTCAGGTGTATTTCCTGTATGCAGATGGTGTCCACCTTCCTGGTTCTCAGAAACTCTTGCAGTTCAGGCTTCTTCTTGCGAAGGCCCTCAGCATTCCACTGTGCAAAGACGAGCGGAGCTGCTGGAAGACTCGGCTGACAGTGTGGGTTGTTCGAAACTTGCTGATGCTGCCTTCCCGATGCAGTTGTGGTCGCTTCACCAGTAGCAGTGGGTGGGTCCTTTTGAGGCAGGGGGCCTGGCACTGTCGCCGCCCGGCGTACCACGGGACCAACGCCATACTATCGAATGTCCGTCTGCATGGCCATAGTGGATAGGATGCGTACATGTCCGATTTTCTCCTATACTTGTGACGCTTGGGAGGAGGTCTGCTCGCTGTTTTCAGCCAACAAGTTCCGCCTTCAGAGCAGCCCATGGTTTGATTTTGAAGTTTCATTCTCCTAGATGAATTGCCATCCATGGACAATGAGCCCCATCTGCCCAAGTGTGGCCAGCAGCAACTGATGTACCCTTGCTGATGCCCCATCTGTCACTAGCAGCATTTACCTCCAAGTTCTTTGGCAGTTTGCGCACTAGTAGACCGGCTCTCTGCCGCAGACACTTTTCTGCAGAAGGGGTCTGGGTAAGAATGCTCTCTTCAGGGGTTTGATGGGTCCGTCGTGGGTGTTCTACGAGTTTTCCTTCTCAATGGGTTGTTCGTGGATGGCCGTCGCATCTTCTGCATCCATGCTGACGCCCTGAGCTGTCCAGGCAGCTTGCATGTCTACTTTCGGCACCGGGTTGTGAACATATCTGTTCTGCCGCCACCTCCGCTGGACAAACCTCCGAGAAATCTGGATGTGACTCCTCAGGGGTGCTATTTGCCCATAGCTGGGGGATCATATTTGTGGGCACCAGAGCGTGTCTACACACTGGTGGGCCTGCATGCCGCACATCAAGAGGGCAAATCCTCCTCCCTCAGACCTCCGTGCTTAGCGTAGTGGCGCGAGCTACCCAGTTTACAGCATCGCCACGAGAAGACGCAAGAACGGGTCTTGAGACAAGCAAGGTTATGCTAGCCTGGAGGATTTACTCCGCAATGGACACCCCACGAGAACTGCACTCCATGACACGACAGTGACCACACACAACACGAACATGCAGGCAAGCAAAGCAAGTCTTTTTGAAAAAGCATAGCAAGCAAGCCGGCACATGGTATACGTAAACACCACAATGACACAGACCACAAACTCTAGACTAAAGTGGTCCAAGGGGAATCTTCCTATTGATAACTCCTCTTCCCGCACCACTAACACCAGCACTTGTCCCCTGGAGTCTTCTTCTCACACGGAACAAAGGCTCCTTGACACCATCCTGTTGTTAAAAAGACTGTAAAAGTTTGGTTACAGAAGGCGTTATAGCCTTCTAGCTCCTCAACGTACATTGTATGCTGCTCCGACAACTGTTTTTATGAAGTGCTTCGGATGCATTGTCCTACAGAACTCAAAACACAACACTTAACTCGACTGTAACCAGTGTGCATACAAGCAGAACAGCGATGCCACAGGAACTCTTCTCATTAACTGACACATGCACTCTTCTTGAAAAACCCTGGTTTATTTGTTCGCGTCCTAATGACTTTTCTTCCTCTTTTGATACTGTTCAACCCGCAGCCCATGGCCCTGAAGCTTTTGGGGCTTAGTGTCGATCCAAACTTGGTATCGATCCAGCTTCCTTATGAATAGATCACACTCAGGCTGCTTTGGTCGTGCTATTTCTGACTCAAGTGCTACACTCACTGGTTCACCTCAAGGCATTGTCATGCTTTCTGTATTATTCACGCTCCGCGATAAATGGTGATCTTATACAGGACCGGTTCCCGTCACGAAATACTCGGACGATGCTGCTCTCCAAAATATTTCTGGTTCTGATTCTATTGGCAGGAGGTTGAAAAGTGCAATGTCTACACACACACACACACACACACACACACACACACACACACACACACACACACACACACACAGGGATATATATATATATATATAGAGAGAGAGAGAGAGAGGTATGCCAGCCTTCTGCACCACTGCATCCAGTACTTCTTTCTACTCCCACCCCCACCCCCCTCCCCTATAAAGTCCTGCTGGTCAAAGCGTGTGAACAAAGTGTTCTGGGCATCGTCGCAGCTGACCCCCCACCCCCAGCCCCCAACCCCCACCCGTCCTGAGAGTGTCTGGAAGTGAGAGGGACCCCCGCCTTATCAGTGTACTGCTCCCTGCCTCTGGCCACCTCTCTGCTGACTTTCTGCTGCAGGTCCTTGACAGGACAGCTTCCCAGCCAGCCTCGCTCGGCGTGGTCCGTTGCCGTGTCAGAAGTGAACCAGAGTCACTCGTGATCCAGACTTTTCCTGTTGGCGTAGAGGACCACCTCCTTCTCTGGAACCAGCTTGGAGGAATTTTTGTTTAATGTCCCATCACACATATCGGTGATTGAAGACATTTTGTTAAAGTATTTATGAATACATTTAAGTATTATCGGTTAGAAGGGGTGGGACATGTGAATGAATGGAGGGTTGGGGGAAACTGGGCAAATGAGGGTGAAATTTGACAAAAAAATCTAAATACAATTACAGAAAATTACTTAAAGGACTTCGTAAAAGAGAAGTCGTTAAAAGACAAGCGAAACAACTGATAATGAATGCAAAAAGTCAAAAACATCAACGTTCTCAGTCACTTGTGAAGACACACTTTCGCGTACATAAGACTTCATCAAGCTACAGTCAAAAATTATATGCTTAATCGTCAGGTTACTAAAGCATATGCACTTGACATTAGAACAATACTTGGTCCGTAATGAATTTGATAATAGTCTGAGAGCTAAACTCAGAAATGGTCTGCGAATCGGACCAAAGTCTGAGAGAGTCAACTGACGAGGTTTTAGACTTGAATTCAAGCACCTATAAAAGTCTCTTTCTAGTATATTGCTTATTTCCTTGTATGACACACATGTTAACCAGCATGTCAGCGCAGAAGTGAATGGAGCTACTGTACATTCAAATGTATAACTGTTAGGAATGAAAAGCACTTAGTTCCCAGCTCAATCGAATTTTTTGATAAACAAAAAACGCTATTCAAACCAAAACAGCAATTGAAGTCGCTTGCAATGATGAGCGTTAGTGTGCGGTAGGGGCGTGGCGGTGCGATTGAAGATACATATGAAAAGAATATATATGTATGGATGAAGACAGACAGACAGACAGAAAGACAGTCAGAGACACAATGAGAGAGGTTAAATTGCTCTGTGTTATAATTTGACTGATTAGGTGTGCTCTTTAACTGGTGTTAACTGTTCCAATATCTGTAAAATGTTTTTTGGTGTACCAACGTAATCTTGTGTGATCCCTTTGATATACACGACTCTTATGACTTTTTTCTTTTTCTTTTTTCTGCCTTGTCAAATGCTTCTAGTTGTTCTGAAATATGTTTAAAAAAATTTAGATGTGTCAATGCTTTTTTTTCTTGCTTTTTTTTTTGCGATCTAATTGAACGTTTAAAAATGTATATCTTACACGCGTATTTTACCTTCATACTGTGAGCGACAAGACCGCGTGATAATTTCTCTTGAGATATAATAAAGTTGACTTTGCATGACTTCTTCCATTGTCTGGCAGAGAGAACTGTATTCCTCTGCATTTTTTTATTAATTTTTTACCATGCTGGGTGTCTATATTTACTTCTTCTTTTTTGTATGTTTCATGTGCTGACTTATTCTCTTTTGTTTTGTGTTGGCCATTGTGTCATTATCCTCAATTAGAGCAAAAAGTTTCGATTTCGATCTCTCTGTCCCCCCCCCCCCCCCCCCCCACTCTCTCTCTCTCTCTCTCTGTCTCTCTCTCTCTCTAACTCAAAGCCTGACTCCCCCATTGTTGCGCGGTGCATATTTTATGAGGACAAAGAATATCTGTGTGTGTGTGTGTGTGTGTGTGTGTGTGTGTGTGTGTGTGTGTGTGTGTGTGTACGAATACAGTATGGGGCCAAGGCCTTGATCTGATAAACATTCGTATCCGTATTCATTTGATCTCTATGTGCTTCCATTATTGCCTTTGCCCCATCGTCAATGCTATTCCGGTGGCATCTCCCACAAAACGCCGCTCATCCCGAAGGCAGACTGTCAAACTCAGACTCAGTTCCGTGCTATTTCCGGAGGAGCTGTCAATGATTGGTGTCACCGGAGATTAGAAAAGAGAGATAAACCACTTGCAGAAATTGCTGAAGCCAGGCAGCCTGCGCCGCGACACGCATTCATTATTCATGAGCTGCCTTTGCCCCGCCCAAACGAAAGGAAAGCGTCAGTCGAACGCAGTCTCCTGAGTGATTTTATAATTTGGATTACACCTTTTTTCCCTTTTCTGTTTGCTTCATCCCACGCAGATGTCAAACTCAATTTTGTTGTGAATAACATTCCTAAATATTTATATGTATTGGTTACTTTTATTTCCCTTTCACCACAGCACCATTTTTCACGAGTCGAAAGATGACCTCCATTGCGGAAAACTATAATATTGGTCTTATCGAGATTCACTGTTTGTTGTAGTCTGTCTGTTTCTTGCTTAAGGGCATTTAATTGATTTTGTAACCCTATGGGTGTGTCAGACAAGAGAACAACATCATCAGCAAATAGCATTAAGAGCAAATCTGTTGCGCCAGGTATCATTTGTATTCCATGTCTCCCCTTCTTTGATAACTCCACTGCCAATTCACCGATGAAAAAGGAAAACAGCTGTGTGCTTGGCATACAACCTTGTTTAACCCCTCTTGGACACTGAAAAAAGTCTGAATAAATACCTTTGTCACGAACACATACAAGTACAGAATCGTAGATGCTTTTAACAGCCATGTAAAACTCCCGAGAGAGAGAGAGAGACAGAGACAGAGACTTAGAGAGAGAGATAGAGCACAATACAACGGTCTGCTCGGGCAACATGAAGCGTTCGTATATATATGAATTATATATATGATTATGTACATATAGATAGATTTAGATTTACATACTGATAGATCTATATGAAATTATGTATATATGTATTCATGTATGTATGTATAGACAGATGTTAGAAGAGAGACAGAGCTGAATATGTTTGGGGTTTTTTGTTGTTTTTTTAAGAAATGGTGATGTAAACCAGAAAGTGTGAAGAAAAAGTAGCGTTACGAAAACGCAGTTCAATAATTTATAACTGTCTCTCACATGTGCAACATTGCGCTGGGGGAGGGGGGGGGAGTTGGTGGTGGGGGGAGCTGCTTTATTTTCTTTTTATATTATCTATATTCAAGCAGATGCAAACGTGCTAAAAACCAAAGCAAAAATGAATCGGTTTTCATTGTATACAGCGAATCTTACTACACGTGGGAAATTCCAGGCGTAACTTAACTTTCGCTTTACTGCAGCTGAACCGTCAGAACCGACCAGTTTCCTTCAGGTGGGGAAGGAGAGGGTGATTTACCCCCACCCTTCCGCATTGCGTGTGTGCCCCAAAACGGCTTCAGCACTGTTATAGACAGTAAGAAGGGGCCTGCCGCGAGTGGTTTATCTCTCTTTTCTAATCTCCGGTGTCACGCAAGTCTGTTCTGTTCTTTCGCTTGTGCGCGTCACGCACACACACACACACACACACATACGCACACACGCACGCACGTACACAAACATACACGCACGCACGCACACACACGCGCACGCATACAAACACACGCACGCGCGTACGCACACACGCACACACACACGCACACACACACGCACGCAAGCACGCACGCGCCAAACACACGCACGCACGCACGCACACATGCACGCACACACGCACGCACACACACACACACACACACACATACGTTGGGAAATTCGGGAAACGTTTCTTGGTTTGTAATAATAATTCAATGATAATGATTTAATTCTATATTGTGTAAGACATGCCCAGTTGTGCCGTGCAATGTAAAAACCGTTGTATAAAGCATGCATTTAAACACTAAAATGACAGCCTCCGTTCATAACCTTGCACGGACATCAAACACCAACAATTAATTTATGCACATACACACAAAAAAACAACATGCACAACATGACACTCAGTATACATGTCAAACATCACAATATCCAGATGACGGAAATAATTGACATTGATATCATTATACTTAAAATCCACATATCACAAAACCTATAGCTGATCTAAATATTTAAAAACCAATCACATTCATCACAATGCCCAACTAATACACAACTGAAAGTACTGAACATAAAAAAGTCTCGCCTCTGTCTGTCTTTCTGTCTGTCTGTCTGTCTGTCTGTCTCTCTCTCTCTCTCTCTCTCTCTCTCTCTCGCACTCGTTCTAATGACTGGTATGATAGGGAATGCAGAGTAAGCAAGTTGAAAGCTAGAAGATTACTGAGGACTTTTAATCGTACCAAAGACAAAACTGATGGTGATGCCTACTGCGTGGCAAGAAGAGAGTATAAAGATCTGATTAAAAAAAAGAAAGAAAAGGAATATAATAATTTGTTATTTGATAAACTTATATGTGCAGAATTTTGGGAAACTGTACATAAAATTTCATTTAAAAGAAAACAAGTTCGAAACGATTTAACGGTTGATGACTGGTTTAGATATTTCAAATGTTTACTTGAATTACAGACTTCTGCAAATGAAAGCTTTATGATTGAATATGAAAATGATCAAAACTTTAATGATGATAGTGTTGTGGACATTAGTTCATGAACCGACCAATATCCAAAGAAGAAGTTTTACTTGTTATCAGAAATTTAAAAAATGGCAAAGCTGCAGGACCAGATGAAATTATCGGGGAAATGTTGAAATATGTTGGGGATGTAGTCGTTGATTTTTTCGTAAAGCTTTTCAGTGCATTATTTGATAAGGGCATTTTTCCAGAAAACTGGACAGATTCTGTTGTAATCCCTTTGTTTAAAAAGGGTGATTTAAACAACCCAAGTAATTACCGAGGTAGTCAATGATTGGCGTCACGCAAGTCTGTTCTGTTCTTTCACTTGTACGCGTCACTCACACACACACACACACACACACACACACACACACACACACACACACATACGCACACACACACACACATACGCACACACGTACACAAACATACACACACGCACGCACACACACACACGCACGCATACACACACACGCACGGACACACGCACGCACGTACACACACAATCACGCACGCATACAAACACACACACACACACACACACACACACACACACACACGTTGGGAAATTCGGGAAACGTTTCTTGGTTTGTAATAATAATTCAATGATAATGATTTATTTCTATATTGTGAAAAACATGCTCCCGTTGTTTAAAGCATGCATTTAAACACTAAAATGACAGCCTCCGTTCATAACCTTGCACAGACATCAAACACCAACACTTAATTTATGCACATACACACACAAAAACAAAACAAAACAAACATGCACAACATGACGCTCAGTATACATGTCAAACATCACAATACCCAGATGACGGAAATAATTGACATTGATATCATTATACTTAAAATCCATATATCACAATACCTACAGCTGATCTGATCTAAATACTTAAAAACCAATCACATTCATCACAATGCCCAGCTAATACACAACTGAAAGTACTGAACATAAAAAAAAAGCCTCGCCTCTCTGTCTGTCTGTCTGTCTCTATCCCTCTCTCTCTCTCTCTTTCAAAGGGAACAGTTGAAAAAAACCGACACCGGTAGTGAGCCCTGTGTTTGGCAACTCGGTTGCACGTGCAAATATGTCTGAAGTTCGTGACAGTGACAGTGTCAACGACGTGTGTGCAACTGAGCGGAACATGAACGACGCTGAACGTGTTAACACAGGGGCCGGGTGTCACGGACGACATAATGGTTCCGCTATTTTTTCTTTTCTTTTACGTTTATGGAGGGGGTTCGAGTCCATCTTATTCCCTTTTTCTTCTATCATGACAAGCGAAGTTGGCGGAGGCTGGTGGGTCGCTGGATTATTTTTAGAGGCGGGTGCGTTTCTTATGCGCGCGCACGATGTTTTCCATCGTGCGTGTTCCCCTTGCGTTCGAGCGTAGAGAGAGATCGTGTTGTGTCATGTTTTCTATGGTTTGTGTCTCGTGCAATTGAACGGAAAAAAAATATATAGGAAGCTGAGTGAACAGAGTGGAGTTCTAGTGCTTCAAATGCTCCTCGCCGGTTTGTCCCTTGCTTCACTCGAAGGGAGTCAGTCCTTGGAGAAGGACGGTGGTAGAACCAGCGCTTAGCGGCTGATGTTCGTGTTGTTTTTTTTTCCTCTGTAAACGACTTTATGTCCGCCAGTGGAACTGTTCTTCATCTGTGTTTCGATGTTAGCACCCGTTGTTCGTTTACAGAATACTGTGCGGTGGCCAGTGGGTGGCTTTTGTCTTGTCCCGTCAGTGTTTCTCCAGTTGCCTGGCGCGCGTCTTGAGGTGTTGTGCCGCCGTTCTAATCGTGGGGAAACGTCACGTCGCTCAAGGTAGGAGCTTGTGTTCCAGACCTGTTTATGTATTGTTTTTTCTCCGTCGTGGTTCATTGTTACGTTTGTATTTTCTGTCTCCTGTTTGTTGTGACTTTTCTTTTGTTATGGTTTATTGTTGTGAAAGTTATGAGCCTGTGAAGGGGCGATGAGTTGTCACGTGTTGCTAAAATGTTATATTGGAAATGTAAGGAATATTGAAATTTAAGAATTGGGGAGGAGCTACATTTTTGACATGTCTGCCCAAGTGGGAGTTTTCAATGGAAGGGGGTAATTTTAGATATCTTGCTTTTTACATGCTCAGACAATTTTATTGGATATTTTTGTTAAGGTTTAAGGGGCTCGTCCAACTAGAGGCCACGAGTTAACATCGGGAGTGAATTTATGCTTGTAGAAAACAGTACTGTTGTATATGGTAAATGATGATTTGTTTTATGACATGTGAAATACTGGAAGGAAGGGAGATAATTGTTAGTCTATTTTTACGGCGTCGAGGCGGCGAGGCGTGTGGAAAAAGATGCCGGCAACCATTGATAATGCCATTCATTAAAAAAAAAAAATAATAATAATAAATAAATAAATAAATAAATAAATAAATAAATAAACCAACCAACTATAACCGGAAAGGATTGCTAGCAGCAATAGAAAGGGTGCAAAGAAGAGCTACAAAATTATTAAGTGAACTAAAAGACATGGATTATGGAGAAAGGCTGAGGCAACTGGACCTTCCATCACTGAAATATAGACGATATAGGGGAGATATGATCCAAGTATACAAAATCACATACAATTTAGATGATCTAAGAGTGGAAGATTTCTTTGAATTTAACACTGTTGAAAAAAACACGAAGCTCTAGCAAAGATATATACCGAAAACATACTTGATTAAATGCCAAAACATACACTTTTACTAACCGCGTTATAAAATGGTGGAACCCACTAACAGAACTAACCAAAACAGCACCAACTCTTAACCAATTCAAGAATCTTCTGGACGCTGATATAAATGTAAAGATAAAAAAGTATGAATATGATTAAATTACTCGTAGGAAAATTACCGCATGCAATGCAGACACTACTCAATGTTGACGAAAAAGAAGGGACATCAAAAAGGCCGGGAGGCCTACTTCGTCCCTATTCTATACCTATACCTATACCTATAAACGTATGTTTTCCATAATATTTGAAAAAATGATATCTCTCGAAATAATTATTCATCAATGGTTTTGGGCTGCCAGTGCGTCTTCCTGTGCGCTCCTCGCTGGGTGCCGCCAGTTTTGTAGATGTTTTAGTTGTAACATGGTGGTTCCACACCACCCGCCTCTCGGAGCCGGCGACGGATCCGCTGAGGACTCCGCTGACGTTTTCCATACTGGGGGCCTGTCTTCCGTCCGCCAGCGTCAGCAGCGCTCCTATGTTCATGTGTTTAATATATATATATATATATATATTTTTTTTTTTTTTATCGTGGAAAACAAAAGACAATCCTGTGCTTATAGTGATGGTGGTTTGACATCTCGCTTACCAGTGCCCTTGTGGTAAAAATGTGACAAGACTAAAGCTGTAGTTCTGCTGCCGTTTTTTTTTTGTTTTTTTTTGGGGGGGGGGGGGGGGGGGGTTGTTTGGTTGTTTTTTGTATGCTCTTGATAATTTTTTTTATATTTTTTTATTTACATACATATATAGACATATACACATAATCATTAAATGCATTACATAATTTCGTTTCTGTGTGGGCTTGTTGTGTTGTGGCGTCTGTAGTGGGGTATCTTGGGAAGGGTGCACGTCCGCTTTAGCACGCGTGACACCGGGTTTGATTTTGAGCAAACCTTTTCTCGTTTTGGTGTGTTTGTAAATAAACCTTTATACATTTTGCATTGGAATATTAATGGCTTGTTTTCTAACTTAAGAGAGAGAAATTTCTTGTCATACATTCGTTCTTTTGACTTGATATGTTTGGTTGAAACGTTTCTGGACAACTTCCTGTCCGATTTATTTACTGATTATTTGTGTTTTCATAAGTCCGCAATTAAGTTTTCTAAACATGGTCGATCTTCAGGTGGCGTTATCTGTCTTATCAAAAAAGCATTCGCCCCTTATATTCGTTGTATTGATAATGAATATGCTAATGTTCTGATATTTCTGATTGACAAAGCTATGTTGGACACATTAAAGGATATATTGTACGTATGTGTGTATGTTCCACCTGAAGGATCACCTTTTTATTCCTATTTTGATGTTGACAATGGCATTGATTTATTGGAAGATTGTTTATCAGACTGTTTACTTAAATTCAATGATGTTTACATGATCATCTCTGGTGACTTGAATTGTAGAACTTCCAACATTACCCCTGATGTTATTGAGGATGATACTTTTAGTTCATTACACAGAAGTTACCCAGTCAGTGTCAATAGAAATTCTCAGGACAAATGTTTAAATAATTATGGAATACGCTTACTAAACTTGTGTACAACATTTGGTCTATCAATATTGAATGGTGTGTGTAATGGCGACCGCCAAGGTTGCTACACATTCATCACTGATTCTGGCAGCAGTGTGAATGCCTATTTTCTTATGTCACATGACTTGTTTGCTTCTTGGTCTTCACACTGTCTACTTAATGTTAAGGATAGATTTGACTCGGACCATATGCCACTTGAATTATGTGAACAATTCTCAAACACAACAGCCCCAAAACCCGTAAAGAGAAACAAATTATTAAAAAGTTTGTGTGGAGAGATGAGCTAGCTGAAACATTTACTAAATCAATTAAATCTGACAGAACACATAAAATGTTAGAATTGGGTGTTAGTTTAATCGACCATAACATCAATGAAGCTTTGGAAATCTTTAACAAATGCATTACAGAAAGTGCTGCATGTATGAACAAACAATGTAGTATAGGATCAGATAAAAATACAGACGACTGGTACGATAAGGAATGTAGAACAACAAGAACGAACTTACGAAAGTTGTACAGAACAGCACGTCGTACAGGTAATGTTAGTGACCAAAACGCATTTTGTATTGCACGCAGAGAATATAAACACTTGATTAAACGGAAAGAGAAAGAATACCAGATTGCTATATTAGATAGATTAGTATCCTCTATAAGTAATCAAAAACAATTCTGGGAAAATGTGCATTCAATATCATTGAAGAAAAAATATGTTGGCAGTAGTATTGGTTTAGATAATTGGTTTGAACACTTCGGGAATTTGTTTGAGAAAGAAACCCAGCCAGAAGAAGAATTAGAGACCGACGATACTGACACTTATTTTAATCGTCCCATTTCTAAAGAAAAAGTGTTGTCTCCATTTAGAAAAATAAAGAATAAGAAAGCGGCTGGCCCAGATGGGATAATTGGAGAGTTATATAAAAATGCGGTTGACTTTATTGTAGATTTCTTTGTTGTGTTTTTCAATGCTTTGTTTCAGAACGATATTTTCCCGGAGAGCTGGTCTGAAGGCACTGTACTTCCTTTGTACAACAAAGGGGATTTTAATAATCCCAACAATTACAGAGGCATTACGTTATGTGATATTAGTAGTAAGGTATACAGTACAGTTATTAATCGTCGTCTACAAGAGTGGGTTGAAGAAAATGATATAACTGGGGAACATCAAGCTGAATTTAAAAGAAACTACTCTACAATTGGCCACATGTTTACCTTGCTAGCTTAATTCAAAAACAGTTTTCTTTGGACCGAAAATTATATGTTGCATTTTTAGATTTTGAGAAAGTATTCGATTCTATAAATAGACGAATTCTCTGGTCTATCCTTTTTAAAAAACGAAATAAATGGTAAGTTATACCACTGTATAAAGAGTATGTACAATAATGTTATAGTTAAGATAAGGAGTGGAGCCAGATTAACTAACTCTATCAGGTGCACTAATGGCGTAAAACAAGGTGATGTATGCAGTCCTATCATATTTTCACTTTTTATAAATGAACTAGCTATTGAAGTTATTCAAAATGGAAAACATGGCGCTCTGTTTACAATCGATTACTTTGAGCTTTTTATTTTGTTACTTGCTGATGATGATAGCGCTCTTATCTGAAACAGTCGTTGGACTGCAAACACAGTTAAATAGTTCACAGCGGGCAGCTTTTTCTCTTGATCTGAAGGTAAATTTAAACAAAAGTAACATAGCTGTCTTTGGAAAGGGTGGGGTTTTTTATTTGCGAGAGAAAAATGGACTTACAACAATGCAGAAATGCCAGTGGTAAATGCATATAAATATTTAGGTATTTTGTTTTCCACCAAACTTAGTTTTACCTCAGCATGTGTTGACCTGACAGGAAAAGCAAATAATGCTGCGTTATGCGTAATGCGAAAACTACGTACTTTGAGTAATAATAATTTGTCTATATTTCTTAAATTGTTTGATTCTCGGGTCCAGCCAATTGCACAGTATGGGGCTGAACTTTGGGGCCTTGATGATGCTGCACGTCACTGTGAGAAAGTTCATTTGTTTTCATTGAAGAAAATGTTAGGGGTTGATTTAAAAACACCAAAAGACCTTGTTTACGGAGAAACTAATAGATACCCCATTTATATTAACTCTGTACTAATTTGTATTCGTTACTGGATTAAATTAACAAGAATGAATGATTGCAGGTTGGCACGGAAAGCTTATGCAATGTTAACTGATTTGGATGCAAAAGGTAAAAGAAATTGGGTTCAAAAGTTCGTTGTAAGTTGTATCAGTTTGGTTTCGGTTTTGTATGGGAAAATCAAGGTGTGCAAGATGTCAGATTATTTTTGTGTGACCTTAAAGATAGACTGATTGCGTGCAGATGGCAAGAGTGGAATTTTCATGTGAATAATAGAGATAGGTTTTGCGTATATAGGACATTTTGTACTGGTCATGGCGTTAAGATTTACCTGCGTATGAACTTAGACAGACACTTAAAATTTATTATGACAAGCTTTCGTTTTGGTATTTCAGAAATTTTTCAGCATTATTATCATTACAGGAAACATTCTGCAATTGATTTAATGTGTCCGTTGTGCAAAAGTGGAAATGAAGATGAGCTGCATTTTGTTTTATGTTGTCCTGCTTTAACCAGTTTGAGAGTACGATATATCCCACCTGCTTTTTATAGATATCCCAGTCAATTTCGTTTAAGTCTACTTCTAGCATCTGAAAAAGAAAGCGTCATAAGGAATTTGTCAATATACTTGTACAAGGCATTGCATTTCAGATCTGTTGCAACTTCATAATTTTCTCCTGTGACTGTGCTTGTATTGTACCCCTTCATGAGGGGCAATGGCCTTTATAGGAATAATACATCCGCATCCGCATCTCTCTCTCTCTCTCTCTCTCTCTCTCTCTCTCTCTCAGAACACAGTACAACTGACCACGTGTTCACATTGTATGCCATGGTACAAAAGCAGTTGCTTAGACACAGAAAATTATATGTCGCGTTTATTGATTTTAAAAAAAGCTTTTGATAGTGTTTCCAGGAGTAAATTATGGGTAATTTTAAAAAAAAATGGTTTAAATGGTAAAATACTGCAGGCTCTGAAAAGTATGTACGAAATAGTTAAAGCAAAAGTACGAGTTGGTGGTGATTTCACAGACAGTTTTATGTGCCCTCGTGGCCTCAAACAAGGTGAAGTATGTTCTCCATTACGTTTATTAACGAATTGACCTCAGATGTGCTTGCGGGTGGCATGCATGGCATCCAGCTTTCTCCTGATTTTGTCCAGCTCTTGATCTTACTTTTTGCTGATGATGTAGCTCTACTATCCGATACTCCAATAGGTCTTCAAACTCAGCTGAATATATTGTATGACACAGCAAAGCGACTTGATTTAATTGTCAATTTAGAAAAATCTAATGTGGTGGTGTTTAGAAATGGTGGCTACCTTGGTGCGAACGAGAGATGGTTCTATGGAAATGAACTTTTGAAAATTGTAAATGTATATAAGTACTTAGGTATCTTTTTGTCAACCCGCCTTAGTTTTACAGCAACATTAGAAGATCTTGCAAGTCGTGCCAGAAAAGGAGTCGTTGCTATCATTAGAACACTTTGGGCGATTGGAGAACATTCCCCTGGTATCTTTTTTAAAATGTTTGACTGTCAGATACAACCTGTGTTGACATATGGAGCTGAAATATGGGGAGTTACAAAAAAATCTTGAATTAATCGAAGGTGTACATCTTTTCGCTTTAAAAAAGTTTTTAGGCGTACATTCAAAAGCTCCTAGACATTTGGTTTATGGTGAAACTGGTAGATTTCCACTCTATGTGATGACTTATGTTAAATGTATTAAGTTTTGGTTACGTCTACTAAAATTAAGCAATGATCGATTCCCCAAGAAAGCATACAATATGTTACTACATCTGCAAACACAAAATTATATCACATGGGCTTGTAGTATTAGAAATGTTTTGTACATGTACCG
The DNA here is from genome assembly GCF_041734735.1 of Babylonia areolata. Lineage (NCBI taxonomy): Eukaryota > Metazoa > Mollusca > Gastropoda > Neogastropoda > Buccinidae > Babylonia > Babylonia areolata. The sequence goes on along the minus strand of NC_134894.1, from coordinate 46,130,346 downwards.
CTTTGGTTATGTGTGGGAGGCACAAGGTGTTGGTAATGAATGTGTGTTTATTCGTTGTTTTAAGCAACGGTTAATTGATTGTGCAAAGCAAAGTTGGCATTCCTCACTGCTGTCACATGAATTCTATCGAGTGTATTCTGTTTACAACCAATCACTTACAACATCTCCGTACTTACTGGTCGTGAAAAACTTTTTTGTACGCCGTCTACTTTCACGATTTCGAATGGGTATGTCAGATTTGAATTGTCGCTTTTTACAGTATAATCCTGTTCCTGGTGATAAGAGAATGTGTAGTTTTTGTCACACAGCCCTTGAAACAGAATATCACTTTCTTTTGGTTTGTCCAGTTTATCAGACTCTAAGAGAAGAACATTTACCTGCCAAATATCACAGAAATCCAACCTTGTTCAAATTTGCCGCTTTGATGTCCTGTGTGTCGGAATCTTTAGTTGCGAAGTTATCGTTTTTTGTATGCAAGGCTTTTGGCGTGAGAGCGGAGCTTTTGTACTTGGACACGAGTGGATGAATATAGGTATGCATTTTGTTACCCTGTGGCGTATACATCAACCCCCCCATCCCCCTTTTTTCCGATTCTTGCAATTTGTAATTAATTTTTTGTAAGTTTTGTTAGCTTGTCAGCATTTCACTTAACCCAGATCGCTGGATCTGTGTGTTTAGCGCGCGAGCGTGCATGTGGGTGTGTATATGCGTGCGTGCATGTGTTTGAGGGAAGGGAGAGGAGAGAGAGAGATAAAATGAGAGAGAGAGAGAGAGCTTGCAAGTCACATGCGCATTGATATATTATTCACACTATTTGATTCATTATGTAATATTTTTGTAAGTGGCCCACTCCTTTGTTATGGGCCGGAGGCCTAACAAATAAACCCTTGTCTTGTCTTGTCTTCTCTCTCTCTCTCTCTCTCTCTCTCTCTCTCTCTCTCTCTCTCTCTCTCTCTCCTTCTTCTTCTTCTTCGTCTTGTTCTTGCGATCAAGCGGGTGTATGTGCACCTGAAATCTTTACTGGTCGGTGGTCTAACATTCAATTCTTTGGGTCCTTGAGTCTCTCTCTCTCTCGTCCAGACAACACCCCGACAACATATATACAGAAAACAGAAACACGCACTGGATTCTCCCAGGGACAGGGGTAGAGACTTTCGGGGTTTTTTTTTTAAACCAAACATTTCGAGAGAGAACCGAGGAACAATAGGCAGAAAGGTCAAAGACAGCGCAACAGTGTTGGCGAGAAAGATCAGAGAGATATCTATATTGTTTCTATGTTTAGACAGCGGATGATCAACTCATTCTTTCAAGAACGATGTGACCTGCTCTCATCTCACCGTGACTGGTGAAGTACCATCCAGAAATAGTGAAGCTAGATTTTGTTTTTCTTTTTTAGTCAGCAAGAGTCATGTGAACATCTTTGTGCTGTGTGTGGTAGATGAAGTCGGTTGCCCCCTGAGTAGAACATCTCGTGCTTCGCAACAAACTTATTGTCCTTTTTTTTTTCTTAAAAATAAACAAATAAATAAATTGCGAGTAGTGTTTTTGATCTGTCCTACAGCAGAGTGAGAGCTGTATTATCAATGGTTTCTCCAGTCAATGGGAAACCATTTACAGCTTAGTCTTTTGTGAAGGACTATGAATCTCAAACTAGGAGGCAAAATTGCACTAGCTCTTAGTGCTGCAGCCTTGTGGGCTAGTTGGCCTTTGGGAACCATCCCAACGCCGACTGTCCTAAAACCCTCTTGGCCGAGAGAGTGGGGGTGTACTTGGGCAAGACACTCTCCACTATAATCAAATTCTAGCCCAAATAGTCGGAACAGCAGTTGCCTCCTCTGCTGTTCTGATGGTCATAGTCGGACACGACTGACTAACATATATATAACAGGTGCCGTTCTCCGCAAACGGTTCTATCTCATCATCATCGCTTACCACCAGAAATTAATGCATGAGCAACACTACAGTTAAACTGGCATTTTAACTAGCAGTACACATAAGGAATATTTTGAAACGAAACATGATACTTCAGTGATATCTCACGGACCTAAGTGTATTCAGAAGTAAACAACTTTGCAGTTAAACCTTTTTCTCACAAAGCACACGCAAATTTTACACTATTTCTCCTGTTTATATGGGCCAGATGGCCTGCAAAGACTGACCAGACCTTCGTTGTACTGTGATTGCATTGTACACATCTAGACACATGCACACCCCCACAGAGAGGGTGGGGAAAGATGAAAAAGAAAAAAAGGAGAAAACATAGATTTCTTCTTCTTCTTCCTCCTCTTCTTCTTCTTCGTACGTGGACTGCGACTCCCACGTTCACTCGTTTACACGGGTGGGCTCTTTTTCGTGTATGACCGTTTTCACGACCGCCATGTAAGCGGCCACACTCCGTTTTCGTGGGGAGGGTGCATGCCGGGTATGTTCTTGTTTCCATAACCCACCAAACGACGTCATGGATAATGGGGTCTTTAACGTGCTTATTTGATCTGCATGCGTCTACACACGAAAGAGGTTCAAGCACTAGCCAGGACTGCACATATGTTGACCAGGGAGATGGATATCCCCACCAGCCGCCGTGACTGGGATTCGAACTCGGAACCCTCAGAGTGAAAGTCCAACGCTTTAACCACTCGACCATTGCGCTCGTCAAACTTCTTTATCATCTCCGAGAACAGAGAGAGAGCGAGAGGAAGGGATGTGTGTAGGGTTTGGTTGGGGGGAGGGGGCGGCGGGGGTTACGATTATGAAGAATAACAAGAAAACAGAATGAAAAGTCCAAGAAAACAAGAAAAAGCACAAGTGAAATATGATTTTTTTATATAATGATAAAACCTTGCTTCTATTCGTCTTTTCTTTTCAGTTTCTATCCAAATTTCTGATTTTCTGCGGGTCTTTTTTTTTTCCTCCCCCCTTCAATGGACATCGAAATGAGACGACGAAAGTGAAATACCGCACGACTTGTTCATTGTTCAATCTAAGACAAAGGCGCACAGCATGGATCAAGGTATTCGGGGAACTTTCTCAGGACAACCTGATCCTTCTCTGTGTCTCGTGTTTGCCCCTGAAAACAAGCGACTTTGGAAAGCGCTGAGCAGTTGTTTCAGCTGAATGCCGTGTGCCCATCTTAAGTCAAAGAGCAACTTTTAAGTTGCTGTGGTAATCTGTTGTGTAATACGTCCGTTTCTTTGTACCGGCTGTGAACCACACACACACACACACACACACACACACACACACACACACACACACAGTGCTCGTGTACACAAACATAAAGAAATAGAGGGGTATATATGTGGATGGTGTTTGCATGCGGATGGGGGGGGGGGAGTGGGAGAGTGTAGAGAGAGGCGGAGAAAAAGTCAAAGACCTGTGAAGGGTTAACGTATACACGGCTGATATTGATTTTCGTGTCCACAATTAAAACCACACTCTGTTTCATCGTAAATCATGTATTCATATCTTATATAACGATTAACGTGCCAGAGACTTTTTGTGCGCTTTGTCTGTCTTGTCTGTTTGTTTGTTTGTTGTTTTTCCTATGTAAATCATTTCTGTCGTGCCTGTGGCTATCATCTATCCATATGCCCGGAAACCAACATGCCATGATTCTAAGTGTGTGTGTGTGTGTGTGTGTGTGTGTGTGTGTGTGTGTATAGAGGATGAGGTATGTGTTCGTACGCGAGGGTGTAAATGTACACATGTGTCAGGAGAGCTCTATGCACGTGCGCGCGCGCGCGCGCGCGCGCGCGTGTGTGTGTGTGTGTGTGTGTGTGTGTGTGTGTGTGTGTGTGTGTGTGTATAGAGGATGAGGTATGTGTGTGAATGCATGTCTACACTGTGGGAGCAACGGAATATTGGAACGTGCGGGTGTGCATATATATATATATATATATATATATATATATATATATATATATATATATATATATATATATATATATATATTTGTACATATGTGTGTGGGGTTGGGGGTGGGGAATATGGGCGTGTGTGCTTGTACAAGTAAGTGTGCGTGTGTGTGTGTGTGGTGGGGGGGGGATGTGTGCCGTGGAAGCTGCGATACGTAGCCTAGAAATGAGTGTGTGGAGGAGGGGGGGGGGTGCAGGGTAATGTGTGTGTGTGTGTTTGTTGGGGCTCATATGTGTTTATGTTTATGTGTATTTGATTGTGCTTTGATATATGTGAAACTGCATGTTTGTTGCACATCTGTTTTGCATGTGTGTGTGTGTATCTGTGAATGTGTGTCTGCATGTTTTACATTTATTTGCTTATTTATCATCATTGTTGTCTGTTTATTTGTGTGCACAGAGTTGACTTCATCAAGATTTTGCGCCTTATAAATATTATTATTATTATTTTTTTTAATGTATTTATCTTCTTCTTTTTTCTCAAGGCCTGACTAAGAGCGTTGGGTTACGCTGCTGGTCAGGCATTGGCTTGGCAGATGTGGTGTAGCGTATATGGATTTGACCGAACGCAGTGACGGCTCCTTGAGCTACTGATACTGATACTGTCATACCTTTGATTTTGCCCATCGCTTTAGTGCCCATCGCTTGCAGTGAGTGTTGACATGTCCATAACCTGATGCAGGGTTTTCCAGTTGGTTGGTGTCAAATATGGGACGAACGTCACCACAAAAAAAAAAAAAAAAAAAAAAAAACAAAAAAAAACATGCGTACGTGTGAGCTGCCTGTTGGCTCAACTCAGCAGCTGATATTTTCCTCTGCCGGTCGGTGCAATTGTTCACGATAAATGTCAGACGTCAGTGGTTTTGTTTTGGAAGGAAGGGCCGAAATACGAGACGAAGTATTTGTAAAAACAGGGACAGGACGTTTTTCACGACATCGGAAATCCAGACTTACTGAGACAGGAGCAAACGCTTCTTCACTAATAGTAAGAAAACCACAGTACAGTAACGGTCTCTATTATTTTCTTTCTACCCGAGCAACGATTCAACGTGCTACCGATCTAAGGTTACCCTTTCTGTCTAATGTGACACACCTAGTACAGTACAGCGATAGACCTATTTTCTATTCTATCTGTAGGATCATTACGAATTATTTTAGGGATAGCTGAAACAGAATTCCATTCAAAAATCAAATAAATGTGATTCGGAGAAAAAAGTGAAAACTGTATCCAGAAATATTCTAATATCAAAGGTATACTGTTTGCTGGGAATGTTTGCGTTTTTTCTGTTGTTCTTTTCCTTTTCTTTCTACAGTTCTTTTAGTTTATATGTGGTTACAATTTAAGGGGGAGAGAGACAGAAAGAGAGAAAGAGTGTGTGTGTGTTTGTGTGTGTGTGTGTGTGGGTGGGTGGGTGAGTGGGTGTGTGTGTGTGTGGGTGTGTGCGTGCATGTGTGTGTATGTGTGTGTGTGTGTGTGTGTTTCAAAAAATTACCGTTTACTGGTTCTCACGAACTCAAACGAGCATAGCCGCAGCTGCTTACCACGCCCGTTCAATTGTCTGTGCAGATTAGAATCGTGATTCATCAGTCATGCATGTGCGAACTGTTAAGAGTCGAATAATTAAATAAATGAATAAATAGATAAAAAAATAAGTAGATAAATGAATAAATAAATAAATAAATAAACCCAAGCGGTTGCGAATTAGTTGTT